>NC_051409.1:3571672-3572451 GCF_015228065.2 Penaeus monodon | reverse complement strand
ATCTGTGTAGGTGCATATGCGTGTGCGTGTTACCGTATATGTGTACGCACCTGTTATTTTTATCATATTCGTGTGTACATTTGCCTACGTGTTATTTTGAGTCCAAAAACATACATACGAATATCTTTACCTCTGTAAGTGCGCAAAAACAACAATAACACCAAACAAACACACACCAAGCATAAATATTACATCAACCTAATCACACAAATATGTGCGAACAATGAATCCACAATCGATGCAATCAGCTCCCAATCAATAAGATCAGTAATGCAATTGACACCCTTAATATACGGTTGTTAAGCAAAACCTTATACGGCGGGTCTCCCACACACACACCCTTTCCCATCCACACAAACCCGCCCCAACGAACAGCCTGTAGAAATCCACATTATTCCACACTCCGGCGGTCCATTATCCACTTTTTGCAGGCGATTTACAAGGAGCCAGACAAAACGCAAGCAAGCGTAGGGCTATTTTGCATGCACGGTGACAGCGCAGGCACGTGGTGGGCCTCTTCGTGCAAGCAGACAGCAAAATCTGTGATAGGCTTTCATGGAAGTTCAAAGAACGTGCTTGGGGATCGCTTGCAAGTGCAGAAACAAAGCAGGCGTTTGAGGGAGCTTTGCATGCAAGCTCCCGGCGGATGGACGTGATGTTTTTCGAGATGCGTTTGCTTGGAGGCAGCGCGCAAGCAGAGGAGGCTAGGAGATTCGAAAAAAGAGAAGGAAACAGTTACGTTGGGTTTAGTTGCGAAATATTCGTCTGAAGGAATTACG
>NC_051409.1:3571016-3571210 GCF_015228065.2 Penaeus monodon | reverse complement strand
AGAGATTCGTGGGATATATTTGCGTAAAGAGGAGGATGCCAAAATTATTGATTATACTGATATTGAATTGTAGTTAGATGACCTTTTTGTAGTCAATGTAATCCCGCTCGACCAAGTTCTGAAACAATGTGAGCTTTCTACAGTTTTCTGGGCACTCAAGTCTCCCGGATGGATGTAATTAATTAATCAAACTC
>NC_051409.1:3570121-3570200 GCF_015228065.2 Penaeus monodon | reverse complement strand
CACCAGTTAACAAGGCTCAAAATCTTTACCCTTTCTATGGCATGATCGACCTTAACGATCCCATTCTCGATTTCTTCAA
>NC_051409.1:3569085-3569197 GCF_015228065.2 Penaeus monodon | reverse complement strand
AAATTGTGCGGAGGGAGGAAAAGGGAGAAGCGAAGGAGGAGATGGGGGAGAAAAGAGGAAAATCGTTGGAGAGTTGGAGATAAGTCTTTCGGACCAAGAATTGTTTAGAATT
>NC_051409.1:3568961-3569041 GCF_015228065.2 Penaeus monodon | reverse complement strand
TAGGAGGGAAAAAAAGATGGGTGAGGGAACTATGATTGGAAATCATAATCACTAACGTATCAGTATTATTGAGGATAAAA
>NC_051409.1:3568825-3568908 GCF_015228065.2 Penaeus monodon | reverse complement strand
ATTGATAATAATCACTGATAAGGATAACAATAATGATAGAGAAAGATAGAGTGGGGGGGGGGGGTAAGTAGATGGATAGATAA
>NC_051409.1:3567624-3567849 GCF_015228065.2 Penaeus monodon | reverse complement strand
CTAAATTCAGGAATATAAATCAGAAGTCAACTTAATCACTGTAGTTCTTTCACATATGAATTCATTTATCAAGCTCCTTAATTGTTTGGGACATGTACCAGCTAAATTTACACTGGCATTTCTCTCTGACTCTCCGTTCAGTTCAAAATGTTTCACTCGTGTGAAAATTCCACTTTAGGAAAATCACAAAGAAAGATTTGATTTTGTACCCATGTTTATGCACAC
>NC_051409.1:3567512-3567589 GCF_015228065.2 Penaeus monodon | reverse complement strand
AATATGAATTAATGGGAAAGGGAATTCTTGAAAGCTGATAAATGGAAAAGAAAATGAAATGAAGAATAGTCATTATG
>NC_051409.1:3567195-3567385 GCF_015228065.2 Penaeus monodon | reverse complement strand
AAAAAAATGTATATCAGGATAGCGGAGACGCCCGAAATGGCGGATATTTTTATTTTTTTCTCTCTCTCTTTTTTTCCACACTGATCACTTTTTCGCTCCTCGTTTGTCATAGTCTGGGAAGGGATGTCAGGAGAAACAAGCACGTAAATATTGCACAGAAAATATGAAGCATTTTACATCAGGGTAATTG
>NC_051409.1:3565623-3565698 GCF_015228065.2 Penaeus monodon | reverse complement strand
TAATGATATGATATATCACTAAATATATATTTAGCATATAAATCATTACGTATTCCCTAAATTGTATTCTTTATG
>NC_051409.1:3565111-3565501 GCF_015228065.2 Penaeus monodon | reverse complement strand
GTCAAGTTATCTTTATAGTAGCGCGATGGTTTATCTCTGGAACATGAATTCGCTTCTTTTCGACTTGCGGCCAATTCGTTAGCGGTGAACGTAGACAGTTAGTGGAAGTAGAGTGAAAGGGGCCTCTTACTCCACTCTGCGTGTGTGGAGAGAGGTGGAGAGGTGGAGTTGAAGGAGATTCTCACTCCACTCTGCGTCTCTGGAGCGAGGTGGAGAGGTGGACTGAAAAGAGACCCATACTCCACTCTGCGCGTGTGGAGCTATGGAAGGGCATGGCGAAGCAGAGGGGTTAATAAACCCATTTTTCCTTTAAATAATGAGGGATAACTCCGGGTAACTCCGCCTTGCCAAGCCGTGGGCCACTCGGGCCCGGTATTAAGTGAGCATCAT
>NC_051409.1:3563811-3564031 GCF_015228065.2 Penaeus monodon | reverse complement strand
AAACACATATGTAAACTGATATACATACGTGCATACAACCCAATTAAAAGCAATTTCCTACAAACAGCCTAATTTCCACCAAAGAGCCCAATTTCCTATAAACAGCCCAATGTCTAGCAAACTGCCTAGTTCTCAGCAAACAACCAGATTTCCAGAAAACAGCCTAATTTTCACCAAACAACCTAGTTTCCAGCAGAAAGTCTTTTTCCAGCAAACAGCC
>NC_051409.1:3562436-3563051 GCF_015228065.2 Penaeus monodon | reverse complement strand
GCCCAATTTAAAGCAAAGAGAACGGTTTCCAGCAAAGCCCAATTTCTAGCAAACGATTAGTCCAAACAGCCCACTTTGAAGCAAACTACCCAGTTTCCAGCAGTCTAATTTCCAGCAAACAGCCTAATTCCAAGCAAACAACCCAGTTCCCAGCAAACAACCTATTTCCACCAAACAACCCAATTTCCAGCAAACAGTCTAATTTTCAGAAAACAGCATATTTTCACCAAAGAACCCAGTTTCCACCAAACAGCCCAATATGCAGTTAACAACCTATTTTCAGCAAACAGCCTAATTTCCAGCATACAGCCAGTTTCCAGCAAACAGACCAGTTTCTACCAAACGACCTATTTCCATCAAACATCCCAGTTTCCAGCAAACAGCTTATTTCCACCAAACAACCCAGTTTCCACCGAAGAACCCGGTCCCAGCAAACAACCTATTTCTACCAAACAACCTAATTAACAGCAAACAGTCAAAATTTCAGCAAACAATCTAGTTTCCACCAAACAACCTATTTTCCAGTAAACAGCCTATTTCCACCAAGTAGCCTAATTTCCAACAAACAGCCAGTTTCCAGCAAACAGCCTATTTCCATCAAACAACCCAATTTCC
>NC_051409.1:3562310-3562416 GCF_015228065.2 Penaeus monodon | reverse complement strand
GTTTCCAGTATACAACCTAATATCCAGCAAACACCCCACTTTTCCCGAAAATGCTGTTTCCCTAATATATTCCAATTTCCAGTACAACCAAACAACCCAATTTTTA
>NC_051409.1:3561665-3561839 GCF_015228065.2 Penaeus monodon | reverse complement strand
ATTTAAAGGTTCACAATTCAGGGGGGGGGTTAAGCAAGGATATTGTTAACGTTTGTTCAGACGATATCGTTGCTTCCTCCCACGCACACGCATCTCAGAGCTGGGCATTAGAATTCTTGTTTTATTCAAAAGTGAATTGATATAACCGCTGAATCCATATGATTTTAATTACGT
>NC_051409.1:3560018-3561524 GCF_015228065.2 Penaeus monodon | reverse complement strand
CATACACACATAAATATACACATATTGTAGGAGGCTCCTTTTGTGGATAGCAGTGACAGAATGGTTCGGGTCGACTCTTATTTGCGGAAACAGTACAACAGACATAGACGAACAGCGTTGCGCGGTAGCTGGGCCGGCCCAGCCCGAGAGGGGGAGGGGGGGGGGATTCACGTAGTAGCGAGTGGAGGCGATCTGACTGGGTCAGCCCAGGTCATCCTGAATGGTCAGCTTGTTCTCCCACCAGGGGCGCTGGCATCGGAATCGCCCGAGGACAGACGCCCAAGCCGCGTGGGCGCCGTTTTGGACGCTGTCTTTGCACACAGGTATGCTTGTAAGCCCACACAGAAATCGCAGATGAGACTCAATAAACTCTAAACGTCGGAGCCAGATTTTTGCTGCGAGAGTCTGGCTTTCTCGAGGAAAGCCACCTGCCTGTCTCTTGCCTCGTCTAGGAGCGCAATTTCCGAGAAGGAGAGCCTCTGGCACTGCTCGTCGTCGCTGTCCGTGGCGTAGGCGCCGACGAGGCCCGAGTACTCCCTGAACTTGGGGAATGGGTTGTGGCCCTCCACCCGGAGCACGCCGCACGCCTCGAAGTACCGCTCGCGGAGGCTCCTGAGGGCGGCCACCTCGCGCGCCATCCTCCGGACGCCGAAGTCCAGCACCGCGCGCTGATGCTTGGCCAGGAAGTGCTCGTAGAGGCGCCCGTCGGCGCCGTTCAGCTCTCGGAGCGTCCGCCGCGTGTGTGCGTCCAGGGCGGGCCTCACGCCCTCCCGACGGGCGTTCTTGGCGAACACAACGACGTCGTGGAGGCTCCAGCACAGCAGGTGGCGCAGCAGGACCAGCGACTCGTCCATCCGCTCGGCCACCATCACCAGGTCGAAGAGGCGGTCGGTCTCCTGGATCGCCTGCCGCAGCCGCGCCTCGGACAGGTCGTCGGGGAAGCCCAGGTCGAACAGCATCTGGTTCTTGCCGAAGATATCCCCGAAGCGAGGAAAGGCCTTCAGCTTCTGCGGAGTAAGACAAACATTGCTAACGTCGGAACCGAAACGAGTCGCCGATCTCTTACCAAGAAGAGGGAACGAATCGCAGCCACGAGAGAAGAGGCCTACACAGAGGAAAGGCGCTGGCTCTCTCACCTCCAAGGGAACTTTCTTCAGCTCCGTCACGTCCAAGCTGTACCAGCGGGCGATGCCGTAGAAGCTGTAGAGGGACTCGAAGACGCTGGTCGGCTCCCTGACGATGGTGACCCAGCGGGCGTCCCTGTGCACGACCCTCCTGTGCTCCTCGACGTTGAGCCGCGAGTGGACGGCGAAGAGGTCCACCTTCCCGCCAGGAGGAAGCAGCTCCTCGGGGATCATGCCGGCCTGAGGAAGCGCCAGGAGCTGAACAGACGAGGCCGATCGACAAAGCATGCAACAGGGACAAAGGCATTGCGTGTGTGTAGAGATTCTGATATTTCACTGATGCAACTTTTCCTTAGGTAAGTCTTTGTACACTTGATGTATT
>NC_051409.1:3559046-3559191 GCF_015228065.2 Penaeus monodon | reverse complement strand
CCAAAGCTTGGTCCCACGCGAATAGCAGCAGCTTGTGTTCCCTCACCGTGAACTTTTCCTTGTTGCTGAAATCCCTCCCTTGCAGAGGAAGCGCAAAGGTAAGGTTCTTGGCGATGCCATATCGGAGAAGAACATTCTGCCAAAG
>NC_051409.1:3558439-3558785 GCF_015228065.2 Penaeus monodon | reverse complement strand
ATAAGCTTGAACTCTCTGGACTCTATTAATTAATCAGATAAAATTTACGTTGAAAGTCATCATAGTAAGCATTCTGGTTTTAAAATTGGCCCTTGCTTCATTAATGTTGTGTTGGAATTCGTACAAATATTAAAGATATTTATGTTCCGTTTTTATTTTATTTGTCTATTCGTGTATCTATCTGTCTATTAGCATTTACAACTTAGAGAAATGTGAGGTTTTATTTCATACTGACCCACCCTTTTATGACCAGGGGGGGCAGGAGTTACCTAAAAAAAAATAGTCAGAAAAAAAAGTGGCAACTCGCCCTCGGGAATATTTTTAATGGTTTCTTTTGAGGCAAAAG
>NC_051409.1:3557919-3558391 GCF_015228065.2 Penaeus monodon | reverse complement strand
AGGAATATTAAAGTGGTGGAATTTCTAGTCACAGAAAACGTAAAATTGAACTTAAATTCATGGATAACTGTTTTTTTTTCTTTCTTTACCATAGAAGGTATGTTCTGCAACTACCATGGCGAAACTAACACGTGTAAAAGAACGTATCCATTTGTTGTAAGCTAGTGCTCGTCAGCACCAACCGATTCAAAAGGAAATAATCACAATACACACATTTTTATCTTTTGATAAAAGTTTCCAAAATATGAAACTGGACGAGAACGGACAGTGCTAGTGGAGAAATAACGAAGGTCATTGGTAATTAATCTCTAATTTCGGAACAGTTCCTCGAAAGGTTTTGTAAATCTATTAAAGGTCTTGTTCAGAACCACTAGTATACTCATAGTCACATAATTTGGTTTATCCTTTGCTATTTTAGTTGAAGATCCATTAGTATATTTAGCCAATTCCTTTTTTAAGCTTTCCCATACCA
>NC_051409.1:3557205-3557893 GCF_015228065.2 Penaeus monodon | reverse complement strand
CATGTTTTTTTTCTAAATGCTTCTAACTTTAAGACTTGAGATTACAAGAGGAAGCATTTTACAAAAGTGAATATACATTGAATGGGAATTTTATATATCATTTATAAACCTTGTGCTAAATCCCCATATATTTTGTATTAATTAAATCTGAAAAATCCCGAAGTTACAGTCTTTTGTTGCTTTCATACTTAAAAGATCAATCATTTGTGTATATATATAAACTGAAATAGTGTTACTGCATTTAATATGCCTTAGAGATTCTGATTTGTCAACCTGTGATCTAACAACGCTGTAGACCTCCCTCGTGTTCTATATGGGTTTCTAACATGTAAAGAGCAAGTGGGTGAGGGTAATAATTCATAATGTATGCAACATTGCCCCGTTACCATCACCATCATCACTATACATACTTCACAACAGGTGCCTCACTTAACCTACAACGCTAACCACAGGAACCCACAGTTTTACAATAACACACAACATAACCCTTCTTTCTTGGTCTTCACCAGTACCCTCGAAGACACGTGGATACTCACCTGTACAGTAGAGGAACCGCATTTATGTGTCTTGAGAAACATGACGTGTCGTTGTGGAAGACACATCGAAGTCATCTCAAACTGCGAGGGATCCTCATCCACTATGCTTGTTAGGACACTGGGTAGAGAGAGGTAATGGTTCAAAAGAGGCC
>NC_051409.1:3556898-3556963 GCF_015228065.2 Penaeus monodon | reverse complement strand
ATACCACTGTTCGAAAAGCTGTAGAAGCCTTCAAAAATATTTTTTGGTTTTAGTTTTCTTTTGCC
>NC_051409.1:3555746-3555991 GCF_015228065.2 Penaeus monodon | reverse complement strand
TTTTTTCGTCGATTCCCTTGAATAGATGTATGGCTGCCTTTTCCACCACTCTTGTTCGAACACTTACTTCACAGGCAGGTTTTGAATCACTGACAGCCCTTGCTTCAGTCCCAGCTTTTGCTTCACTGACAGTTTTTGCTTCACTAACATGTCTTGTTTCAATGCCAGCACTTACCTTGTTACCTGCTCTTATAACACAGATAATTCTCACTTAACTAACAGGTCTTACCTTCACTAACAATGCT
>NC_051409.1:3555313-3555511 GCF_015228065.2 Penaeus monodon | reverse complement strand
AAAAAGCAAATCCCGGTTGAACAGCGCCTTGGCTGAGCCTTGGGGATCCACGTTTACCCGAAGTGCGTGAGAGCGAAGAGGATCCCGGCGAGGGTGGCGAGGCCCTTGGCGGCAGAGTGGGCCAGACCTCGCGGCCAGACCTGAAGACGAAGATTCTGATTATCATGAAAGATTTTTTTTTATATATATTCTTTGTTA
>NC_051409.1:3555104-3555272 GCF_015228065.2 Penaeus monodon | reverse complement strand
ATCTTTTGTCATGAATGAAGATTTTTTTTAAAATTGCCATGAATGAAGATTTTTTTTATCATGATTTTTTTTTATAATGAATGAAGATTTAAAAAAAAAAATATGAAGATTTTTCCAAAAAGATATGTGAGCATTATGAAGATTTCTGAAGATTTCTGAAGACTTTGC
>NC_051409.1:3554581-3554860 GCF_015228065.2 Penaeus monodon | reverse complement strand
CTTGATTTAAACTTTTTTTCCTTTGTTTTTAATTTTACTTTTTTTTATTTACTTTCTTTTTATTTTTATTCTTTCTTTTATTTTTTCTTTCTTTGTCTATTTTCTTTTAATTTTTTTCTTTATTTTTTTCTTTCTTTCTTTTTCGATATTTTCCTTTTCTCTTTTCTTTATTTTTCTTTTTTCTTTTTCTTTTTATCTTTTCCTTATTTTTATATTTTTTCTTTCTTTTCTTATTTTCTTTCATAACTTTCAGTAAATATTTCACACATATACTTAGCT
>NC_051409.1:3553677-3553768 GCF_015228065.2 Penaeus monodon | reverse complement strand
CAATTACGATCAGCTTACCTTGTGGAGAAAACCCGTGCAGTAGATTCCCATATTTACGAAGAAATGATCAAAGGGAGAAAAAAAAGGAAAG
>NC_051409.1:3553277-3553419 GCF_015228065.2 Penaeus monodon | reverse complement strand
GTCTTGCGTGCGCACAGTTCACACGAATCCCAGGGAATCTGCGGTCTAAGGCGAGATTAGGAGGAAACTCTGCGTGGGTTAATTTTAGCATCATCAAGGGATTTCGAGGGAAGGAAAGTCGGCGTAGCAAATCCACTGGTCT
>NC_051409.1:3552457-3552641 GCF_015228065.2 Penaeus monodon | reverse complement strand
AGTATAAAAAAAAGTTATACCGACAATAACTGGATACACAAACAAAAAAGTTTATAATAAAGAGGAACTGGCTCCCCAGGCTACCCATCCCGACACGCAAGCACAGTTGCCGGCGGCCGCGAGGCCTTCGCCAAGCATTGCTTTCTCTTCCTCACGGGGGTGACCACTGCAATATTCATTTCAC
>NC_051409.1:3551257-3551961 GCF_015228065.2 Penaeus monodon | reverse complement strand
GTACGAAGTTTGTCATTACCTTTTCTCCATACATTTTTTTTCTGTTCTGACTGTAAAACGAGGATGGGGGGGGGGGGTTATAGTGACAATTTCTACCTCGTTTAACTCCACATAAAAATTAACATTTGCTGCAAAGAAGGAGTGCCGCTCGCCCCGCGCCCGACCCTCCTCTGCTCCTCGACTGCCCTGCTAGGCCACGATGCTGCCGCTCGCCCCCTCCTGCTGGCGCTGACGGTCGCATGCGGTGCTGCAGTCGCATGCCCGCCGCCCTGGCCGCGACCGCGACCCACGTAGGTGAGAGTCCAGGCGCCTCCGTCGCTCCCTCTGGCCCGCGAGGGATGCGGGACGGAAAGTTACACAAGCGGTTATTTACTTCTGCTTCTCATCTTCTCCATCAGCCACGCACGTCTGATACAGACCTACGTTCTAGCACGAAAATTCACAGGAAAGAAGTTAATTAAATTTGCTTCTTTTCGCTGCCACTCAGGGAGAACTGTCAACTTCTGCTTCCATGGCTGCAGGGCGTGCGACCCGCCCCTCAACGACCAGTACTGCCGCAGGGAGAACTCCGCAAGCAAATTCTCCGTCGCTTGGGAATCATGTGACGCATCCTGCTTTCTGTCAGCTTGCCGTCGCGCGTCCAAAGCAAAAAGGGGGATGAGACACAAAAGGGTGATTTGTATATCCATACACACTAAGTATGT
>NC_051409.1:3550934-3551034 GCF_015228065.2 Penaeus monodon | reverse complement strand
CGCCCCCTTTTTGATCCAGTCAATCTGTGGGATATTTTTTTTGGTGTGTGAATTATTAAAAATGATTCAGTGATAACGATGGTAGAAGATAATCGAATAA
>NC_051409.1:3550606-3550760 GCF_015228065.2 Penaeus monodon | reverse complement strand
CCGTACATACATACACACATATAGGCCTATATATTCTCTGTATAGATATGTATGTGTGGGGGGGGGAGATAGATAGATGTGACAGTTTCAAATAGATTTCTGAAAGTAACTTTTCCCTTCTTATCCTACGAATGCTCCATAAAGTACAGGGAAG
>NC_051409.1:3549723-3550303 GCF_015228065.2 Penaeus monodon | reverse complement strand
TGGACGACTTACGTAGACCTGGCAAGGTGATCGGGAAAACTGACGTGCCTTGCCATACCTTAATAAAACCACGAGGAAGGCAGAAGCGCGCTTGGGAAATGGTGTGGGGAGCCAAGCCCGTCCTGAGGATGAGGCTGGAGAGGCAAGGACAGGAAGCATGCACAGGGTGAAGCTGGGCTTTTCTGTTTGGCTCGAGTTACGAGAGACGTCTCTTGGGCAAAGTAAGAGATGAGCATGCCCTCCCTCGTGTCAAGGCTGTTAGGAATAACCTCTGACCTTGCGTGTCAACTGACCTCTCCTTCCATGCCCAGCAACAGATGCCATTTCAACCGGGTCATTTAGGGACTATGAGATTTCCTTATGACATGGCTTGATCAGAAAATACGATCTTCTGAATATACAGAAATGACTTACTATATATCCCATAGTGTGTGTGTGTTAAGACACAAAAAATATATTCCATCTTGATCACTAAACATGACATCAAAAAGGGAATAGCAATCAATTCAATCAATTTATTGTACATTATGAAAATATAAAAGATACATATCTCCGAGTGTTAAGAGACACACAGAATTAA
>NC_051409.1:3549362-3549501 GCF_015228065.2 Penaeus monodon | reverse complement strand
GAAGAAGGCAAGGACCCTCTGCGTCAGCGAGAAGTCCTCCTTCGACAGGTCCTCCACGATATTGAAGTGGTCAGCCTCCACCTCCACGTACTCTGCTTGGAGGCCACTTACCCCACACACCTGCGGGGAAGAGGGAGAG
>NC_051409.1:3547763-3548415 GCF_015228065.2 Penaeus monodon | reverse complement strand
CCTGAGATGTAAGTATAATAAAAGATGATAAGATGAGATGATCTGATATAACTACATAAGAAATAAGATTAATAATACACGTAATGATCACGCGTAAACATAACTAGAACATTCGCATAAGAGCCAGAGTGAAGCCAGGAAGATGATTTCAAATTTGAATGATATCGTTAATTACCAATCCATACATTATAATATGAGTGAATTTCCTCACAAACAACATCGATAAATCCACATAGCCTACAAACAAAAGATCAGTTACTTTCAATAAACTAAACAACACAAAAAAACCAATTTTCATAACCCCGCTATGCTGAAGCCGGTACTCAATCCCCGCAAACCCTGGACCATGCGATTGTAAAGCCACTAAGCTATGCCACTCCCTGATATGAACTACAAACCGAAACAAGGATATTTAACACAGCGTTCCAATGTTCCCGTGACACTACGAACATCTGCAGCACAAAAAGGAGGGCCCACGAGATCGAAGCCACTAGGACTAGACTAGAATATAATTAAAACTCTGTGAAGGTCTGCGTGTATTTGACCAATTCTCCGCCAATACAAATACTAAATATTTTGTCAGTTAATTTCCTTCAGCTATAACATGGACATCGATATAATCCACATTATTGGACGCTATTCCATGATTACA
>NC_051409.1:3546452-3547701 GCF_015228065.2 Penaeus monodon | reverse complement strand
GCAATTGGTTCCGATAACACCTTTGGAAGCACATAACCTTACAGGATGGTATTAGGTCTGTGAATGTCGCACAGGAGTTACCAAACTAAGAGAAGGTACCTGGGAGTACTGGAGAGACTGCCGCTTGAATTCTGGGGAGTCATGTTGACCTGCTGTTACTAGAAGGCGAAGAAAAGGCCACGTCTTTTTCAGGTCACCCACCACTCGTAAGGGAGACAGCGTCCACGCACTCGACCTGGTGATAGAAGGGGAGAGGGAAAGGGGACGAGTTAGTGTTTTGAAGTGAACGTACTTTTCGGTCCCCACCCGCGGCCACACATGATCGCCACCGCCGGGATAGAACGTCTAGGGTACCCTGACCATTAACACTGGTGCTTTTGTCATTCTAGGGAAGTAGCCGTTGTGGTCTGAAAACTCCTTCCTAGGTGTAAAGTCGCCGTCATCGTCCCGCCTCATGACCCGTTCAGTGCCGGCAGAGAATAAGAAATTATAGCAAATACCATCCTCTACAAGTTGGTATATTTAAAAGAGTTGCACAGAAACGGCGAGCTTACATGGAAGGCTAACACAAGCCAAACTGCCCGCAAACAACCATGGCAGCACCGCCCTCACGGAAAAGCTGAAGCTCAATCAACAACCACTTGGCAACATGGACTGCCGTTATAACCGATTCATAATGGCCAGAATTAGAATCAAAGACAAATAACCTGCCAATCCAAAAAGAAGAGCACAATTATGCCAATGCTTTGGCCAATCAAAATTAACTGTCTTCAAATTATGTGAAACAATTGAAAAGCTGATGTCCTGGGAATGTAAGTCAATTTTCCTTAAACAACACTTTGAGATAATGAGGACAATTGTTATAAGGAACATCGACAGGCAAATCACCGAATTCAGTGATGATGAAATAAAGAGAGCATAGAGAAGGATAGCCCACGGGCTAATATAGAATAGGTGATCAAACTACCTAATGCATCTTCACTCGTGAAAATAATATTCGAAACCACCCAAATGGTAAAATAATCCCTGGAAAGTGGAATTTAGATTCTCTTTCAACCTATGCTTCCTGCAGCCACCGGAAGAGAGATCTTTATCAATCTCATTCCATGCTACAGATGTTACAAATATGACCCTCTAATCAAATAGCTGGATACCTACAAAGCTTGCTCAGAATGTACCTCCAGAGAACATACATACAACGATAGCAGGAAAAACATAATAAAATGCTTGAATTGCAATGGTGATTATA
>NC_051409.1:3546029-3546416 GCF_015228065.2 Penaeus monodon | reverse complement strand
AGCCAGGCCTTACTCCAAACGACCAATGCAGGGGCAACAGTGATAATGATCAATTGCACTAAAATGACAAGAGAAGGGCCAAATATCTTAAACAAGGAAGTGATACTCAACTCTCTCCCACAGAATGCAGCTGCTTGCATAATGTGTGCCATATTGGACGCATGCACTCAAGAAGCCTGGGAACCAGGCAGTTTCCAGAAAACAATTGATGAGATGTACTCCCTTAACAACCTAACTAAGGTCAGATTCCCCAACCGAATATATGCAACAGAAACACAGTGTACGTGTTTCTGTTGCATATATTTTGACAAGAAAGACGACACATCGACCCAAGAATCAACGACGGAAAAAAAAACGGTGACTATGAGCCTCCAGTCAACCGTCATG
>NC_051409.1:3545786-3545995 GCF_015228065.2 Penaeus monodon | reverse complement strand
GAAACCAGTCTTTGCATGAGGAAACGCGGCAATATTTCAAAGGATGCAAGAGAGCAAGAGAAGACAGCACATGACATATCCCCAGACGACCAACGCACACTGACATTTTAAACCTAACGAGCCAAACATCATCAAATATAAATACATCCATAATATTACCGATGATCAATTAATCGAGGGCAACCTGAACATCAGAACCATTGACCTCA
>NC_051409.1:3545221-3545748 GCF_015228065.2 Penaeus monodon | reverse complement strand
GAGAGAATTGTAAGTGGAACGAGAGCAGAGCAACTTAGTCCGAAAATTCTTCACAGACCCAGATATAATTAACTACCATGACTATTAGCAAATATAATATAATTCAGTGCACAAGGAAGCACGAACCCTCGAACATGTATTCAACTGAAGACCCTAACATAATACTAATTAACTCTCATTGTCTACAAAACGGGGAAATTATTGAAAAGTTCGGTTGCAATGTCTACCAACGGAACATACTAAATGAAGGAGACGCCGGTGTTGCTATTGCTATTAAGAGATATATTAAACACAAACTTCTTGATGATTTTAAAGAGAATTTTCTTGAGGGACGGCTTATATGGCACCGAGACGACCCTAGTTCCCGTACCCGAATTTAAAGAAGATAATGAGGAGAAATACTCCAGCTTACATCATGTATGAACGAGCCCACAGGATACACATTTGACAAAGGATACATAGACTCCAAAATCAATAACTAGTATGAAAGTATTGAAAATGAAATGAATAGAGCAACCCCCCCCCTC
>NC_051409.1:3543125-3545184 GCF_015228065.2 Penaeus monodon | reverse complement strand
CACTACCTCACCCCTTAACAAGTAAACCTCTAAATTGCTACAATGGACACACAAAATCACTTTAAAGATTATAAATCATCTCGGATGGACACCACTTCTTCGCAGCCAATACAAGCAAATACAGGAGGATATGAAGGGAGAAAGCAAAAGATTATCCACTAACCACTGGAACATACTTGTACAAGAAACTCAGATCGGATACAACGATCCTAATAAATTCTGGAAAAAATAAGACGTGTTAAGGGATGCAGCTGCGAAGAAACAACTTATATACTGAACTCCAGCAATGAAAAAATAGTCGATGACCTGAAGAAAGAAGAGGCACTTCGAAGTTTCTGGGAAGAAATCTTCAAGATCAATCCTGATGAGAACCATTACTTTGGTGGGCAGCATGAAAACGTGGTTGATAGTTACCAATATACCAATCCTCTCACCAGAACTATAACGGGAGACATCAAGTCAATAATAAACAATTTTAAGGACAAAGCCCCGGGCCAAAGCAGTGTACAAAAGACAGTGATGCAGCATCTCCCGGATGTTGCCAACACAGAATTAAAGGATATATTTAACTGGGCTATTTCTCGACCAAATTTTAAAATACTATAATGACATTAATACCAAAGGCAGGAAAGGACTCTAGGAAAGTTGAAAACTACAGACTAATATCACAGAAATACCTGGCAAGAACCTCGAAAAAAAATCAACAACAGAATAATAGTATACATGGAAGAGAATGATCTGTTCAACCTTAGTCAGTACGGATTCCGGGGAGGAAGAAGCACACAAGCCATAACTTCTATATATGAAAATATTACAATTTCACAACACAGTATGTCGTGATATAGAGAAAGCTTTCGACAAGTTATGGAAGCGAGGACTTAAAATCCTTCATATAAATCTCCATGACATCATGGAGGAAATTCTTTGCAAATAGAAGACCACACTGCAACAATAAGAATGGGAAATGTAATAGAATCAAAGTTCCCTCTACTAATCGGAGTTCCTCAAGGGTCAATACTTAGCCCAACTTTATTCATCTTTTACACAGCAGACTTTGCAAGGCCGAGAAACTGTGCAGATGTAAGCTTTGCAGATGGCAACACCCAGATCATAATATACCCACTAAGATTCTAAGGACGTTTTAGCAAATATGACAACAAATGAAGTAGGAAGGATAAACGAATTAGAAAATAAGTGAAAAATCAAAACCCACAAAAACAAATTTCAACTACTTTCTATCTCGGAAAGAAAACCGAGGGACGTAATTGTCGACCATGAAAGAATCCCTTTTACTAACATGATAACAATACTTGGCATGGAATTTTGGACTCAAGGAGTATCTACGCACCTGAAAGGATTAGCAATAGCCAAATGCCAGTATACAAAACTAGAACGATTCTGGTACATGAACTCAAAAAGACAACTACACTTCTACAAAACCCTTATCAGACCCGTCATGGGATAACCAGCTATTCACCTTGCATATCGTCCAAAGCAAACATAGCCACGATGCAGCAGTTCCAAGACAGAGGAGAAACGAGGAGGATAATATGCTAGCAATAGCAGAGCTCCACAGCAAATACAAGGTGGAGCCAGTAAACACCAAACTCTAGACCCTAGCAAGGAAAGTCTGGGACAAACTAACGATCCTGGACGAAGAGCTGACAGAGCGCTCACTCGCGGAGAACAGCAACCCCCAACAGGATGACCACACCTGGTGGCGGAGAATATCACCATACATCAAGAGAGGAGAACCGACCCCAGACTACGCAGGAGCCGTCCGGCAATCAGCTAGCCATCAGTTCAAAGAGAGCTACTTGAACCTGTGAAATTACTTTAATATCACCTTGTGAATAACTGAGTTATAAAGAAATGTAAATAAAATAGATTATATAATATTAAATTCCTACAGATAACTGAAGGGGAGGGACGGGGGAGGAAAGAAATGGGGATGAGGGAGGAGAGGAGGGGGGTGGGGTAGGAGAAGTAAGAGGACGGGGGAGGAGGAGGAGGTGAGAGGGAAGGGAGGGAGGATGGGGAGGAGGAAAAGGGGGATGAG
>NC_051409.1:3542869-3543085 GCF_015228065.2 Penaeus monodon | reverse complement strand
CTGGAAGGAAGAGGAGACGGCAGAAAATCGAGTGCCACTCACTCCGTCAGCCGCAGAGGGTCATTCACGTACGTCCCGACAAGCGGCCGGAGGTCAAACACGCCGCTGAAGGTCACAACCCCCTTCACGAGGTCAAGAGCGGTTTCCTCTGCCTTTGCTGTCGGCCATGTCGAGAGAACCTGTGCGGGGAAACGAGGATTAAGGGAAAGACAGCAA
>NC_051409.1:3542678-3542820 GCF_015228065.2 Penaeus monodon | reverse complement strand
CCTAAAAAGGAATACAGGATGATCTTCTAAAAGATTCATTTGTTGTGTTATTATTATCATTTATTTTCTCATACAAATTATTGTATGTCAACCACATGACTTCGGTTAATATTTAGGGTAATGAGTCATTTTGCTTCTGTTC
>NC_051409.1:3542268-3542655 GCF_015228065.2 Penaeus monodon | reverse complement strand
TAGTGTGTTAAATCCTTCAATGTATATTCATTCATCATGTGATGAAAAAGGCGGCTTAAAAAAGGACTTAAATCTTAAAAAATTATGATGATAGTAACAAAATATCCTATTGCGATTCCTTTATATGTCAAACTCTATATCAAAAAGAAGAGGAGGAGGATCTAAAAATATATAAATAGAGAAAGAGGGAAAAAAAATCGACAATAGAATGAATAAGTGTTACCTGAGTTACCAGATGGGCGCCGGCTGACCATCCTGAGAGCACGACGCACCCGCTGCCACGCCCTTTGGCCAGCCTGCACGCCCACCCCACGGCCGCCCGCACTTCCTCCACAATCTCTTCAAAAACACTAGTAAAAGGAACCAACAACACGTAGACTACCTAAC
>NC_051409.1:3540487-3540890 GCF_015228065.2 Penaeus monodon | reverse complement strand
TGAAGTTCTAGCAGAGTTTGACGTCACCATTGTTTATTTACCTGGGAAGCAAAATGTCGTTGCCGACGCGCTACCACGCGCTCCTCTCTCTGACGCTCACAACCTGCCTGAATCTAGCTCCTTGCCCACCTTTGCCTCCCGCAAGGTGAAATTCTCTGACATTGCACCGATCTTGGTAAATACTGCCGCGCCTACCGTTGAGGATCCTTCGGACGACGAGATCCGGCCTGCACATGTTAACGGTCGCCGTTCCGACCCCATTCATTCTGGTACCTCCCCGGTCTTGGCTGCTCCAGCCGTACCTCCCATGGACCCCCCAAGGAGGACGAGATCCGGCTAGCGCAACGTAATGATAATCTGTACGGCCCCTTAATTCAAGCCTTAAAAAGGAATGAAAGACCTC
>NC_051409.1:3540231-3540381 GCF_015228065.2 Penaeus monodon | reverse complement strand
TGTAGTTATTCCTGAATCTCTTGAAGGTCGAATCCTTCCTCTTTTCCATGAATCGAAAGAAGCTGCACACTGTGGTAAGTATAAGGCAATTCACTTAGCCCAGCAACGCTTCTTTTTCCCACACCTCATTAGCAAAGTTGCTAAGCATGT
>NC_051409.1:3538965-3539242 GCF_015228065.2 Penaeus monodon | reverse complement strand
CCATGCCCTACCCCCTAGGCTTCGCGCAGTACCAGGAGCCTTCGTTGAGGAACTTGGGCTAGTCTTACCAATAACAAACAATGTGGAAGTCAAAATTTTGCTCCAGCTGATTGCTGAGTTCTCCAGCCTGGCTACTTTCCACCTACGTAAGATAGCATCACTTCGAGAGCAGGCAACTCGTGAACAGCTAACGCAGCAGCAATTCTCTCTTCTTGACGGTGCACTTAATTCTATCCATAATCAACTCTCTTCTTTTGTAGAACATAAACATCGTTCA
>NC_051409.1:3538693-3538788 GCF_015228065.2 Penaeus monodon | reverse complement strand
CAGACAGCATTTCACAGTGTTAACTCAACCTTTGAGAGCCTCTCCACAAAGCTCAATAATTCTAACCATTTCACAGAACTCGCGTTTAACGTGCT
>NC_051409.1:3538113-3538198 GCF_015228065.2 Penaeus monodon | reverse complement strand
GTATAGGTCAGTGCACATTCTCTGAAATTCGTGGTTCGGTTAGGCCGTTTCTTCTCTCATTTCCCGACATTACCTTATTATTTTA
>NC_051409.1:3537835-3537969 GCF_015228065.2 Penaeus monodon | reverse complement strand
TGCGATGAATACCTCCTACCTGCAACCCATGTCGGTGTCATTGCCATCCTATAACATTTCTCTTCCTAGTATAATCACTCAACAGACGCCTACTTTGCAACAGTTTGATGCATTTACCCCGCTCAGCCCGTTCC
>NC_051409.1:3537537-3537649 GCF_015228065.2 Penaeus monodon | reverse complement strand
AAATAAAAAAATAAAAACATTTTGATACAATATTCGATATATTACTAATTTACATTGTTTTTCTTGTTGCACGAACTATTTTCATTTTCAAATCTCGAACTATGCCTTCCAC
>NC_051409.1:3537190-3537408 GCF_015228065.2 Penaeus monodon | reverse complement strand
GCTGCACAACCGTGTAGTATTGTGCATCAATCAAGGCACTGCCAGATGTTTGCTGTCTTTAAGTATATCACTCTTATGGAGTTCCCCTGACCAAGGAACTCTTACCCTCAGTTAAGTATAAAGCTTCCTACTTTATTTCTTACCAAATTGGGACGATTTGGGGTAGTATGGTAGAGCGATATGAAAGCATTATATTTAGGGTTAACAACGCAAACGTC
>NC_051409.1:3535808-3535930 GCF_015228065.2 Penaeus monodon | reverse complement strand
TTCTGTGTATTGATTCCACATCTTACTAGGAATCTAATAAAAAAAGGTAAGAAAATGCATCTACATCTAAAAAAAAAAAAACGGAAAAAAGTAAATAATACGATGAGACATAGACCTACCTT
>NC_051409.1:3535312-3535555 GCF_015228065.2 Penaeus monodon | reverse complement strand
CTAAGGGGGCCAGGTCAATCCTACGATAAACCGACACGTTTCCCGGGCGCTTGAAAAGGGGGGTTACGGGAAACCCCGCCGACAGGTCCTTTTTTCAGCCCTCCATACCTCCGTGGACGTAAACCTTTTATGGGATTCTGGCAGGTTTGAGGAAAGATTTTTATGGTTATAAATCGAGCGTTTAGGGTAAAGCGAAGGTTTTTTAAAAAGAAAAGAGTCAGTTATTTTGTCAACCCTTATGTG
>NC_051409.1:3535129-3535286 GCF_015228065.2 Penaeus monodon | reverse complement strand
AACTTTTAAATTGTCATTTTTCCCAATTTTTATCTCTTATTTTTCAGGGTTTTTACTACTATTAAAGGCCGAAATTCATTATTATTCTTATTATAAATTTATTTTAAACCTTTATTTTTATTATTATCATCATTTTTAAATCTTTTACGCCCATAAT
>NC_051409.1:3534442-3534793 GCF_015228065.2 Penaeus monodon | reverse complement strand
GTGTTTGAGCCCCCCAGTAAAAAAAAAACGTTTTCAAATTTTAATGTTATTTGCCTTTTTCGCTCTTTTCCCTTTAAAAACTTTATAGTTGTTTTTACTACCCCCCTTTTTCTGCTCCCCCCCCCTCCCAATTTTTTTTATTTTCTTTTTCCTTTCCTCCTTTCCCTTCCATTCGCTTTCTCTCTTTTTTCTTTCTCTCTTTCTCCCTTCTCTCTTTCTTTTCCTGCCCTCTTGTTTTCCCTCTCTCTACTTTCTTCCATCTTTCTCCTCCCTTCCCTCGCTCCTTCCTCCCTTTCATTTCCATTTTTCTTCTTCACCCTTTCATATTTTAATTCACTTCCTCCATTTTTC
>NC_051409.1:3533584-3534331 GCF_015228065.2 Penaeus monodon | reverse complement strand
ATCATTTTTAAACCACCCTCCCCTTTCTAAAATTCCTTTCCCTTTCCCCCCCCCCTTTCCTATTTTCCCCCCCCCTCCCTCCCCTTCCCTCCCCCCCTCCCCCCCCCCTTCCTCCCCCCTTCATTTTCCCCCCTACCCCCCCCCCCTTCCCCCCTTCCCCCCCCCCCTCCCCCCCCATCCCCCTACCCCCCTCCCCCCTACCCCCCAGGCAGGTCCCCCCCCCGTGGGACATCAAGTTTGGCCTTCGGGGCGTTGCCGTAGACCAGGGGCTGGGCCCCGGGGCGGGGGGGCTTTTTCGGCGCGGGGCCCCCTTGGAGGGGGCAGGGCGGGCCTCCCTGACTTTGGGCGCCCCCAATGACCTGTGGGGGCCCGGGGCCGCGTGGCCCAAAGCGGGGGGGGGCGAGTCCCTGCCCCTCCAGGCCCGGGTCGGGGGGGGGAAAGGGGGGCGGGGGTTTAGACGGGGGCAGGGGGGGGGTGGTAAAAAGAGGGGGCGGGGGGAAAGGGGGGGAGGGAGGGGGGGGGGAGAGGGGGGGGGAAAAGGGAAGGGGGAGGGGGGGAGGGGGGAGGGGAGGAGGGGGCTGGTGAGAGGGGGGAGGGAAAGGGAAAGAACAGGGGGGGGAGGGGGAGGGGGGAAAGGGGGAAAAAGAGTGGGGAATGGGGGAGGGAAGGGGGGGGAAAATGCGATAGTGGGGGGAGGGGAGGGGAGACGGGGGGAAGGCGAGGGAAAAAGGGGGAAAGGGGGGGGGA
>NC_051409.1:3533180-3533322 GCF_015228065.2 Penaeus monodon | reverse complement strand
TTGTTTTAAATTTTGATTATCCAAAAATTTTGAATAAAAAGGCTTATAAAAATGAAATTTTAAAAAACCCAAAATTTTTCCCAGTTTATACATAACACATTTTGAAATTTAAATGTATATATATCCCAATTATAATGTCCCA
>NC_051409.1:3529114-3530443 GCF_015228065.2 Penaeus monodon | reverse complement strand
CGAAGACCTAAAAAAACTTTCGCCCTTTTTGCTTCCAACCTGCCCCCTAAGCCCAAATTTCCCTTCCCACCCTTGGGGGGCCCCCGGGGCCCTTCTTTTGGGGTTTGGGTTTTTTGGGCCACCCCAGGACCCTTTATTTGCTCGAGTGACCGGGGGAAACACCCCCCCCCCAGCCCAACTGGAATTCCGGGGTCTTTTGGGGGCAGAGGGGGCGCTGGAAAAACCCCCCCAACCCTCCCCCAGCCCCCCCCAAAAAACCCCGGGGGTGGCAAGGGGGCCGGGGAGTTTTTAAAAAGGGCCGGGCGGGGTCCAAAACGCCGGTGGGCCCAAACTCCGGGAAACTCCTAAACCCCGGGGAAGGCCTCCTCCCCTTGCTCAAAAAGGGACCCCCAAAATTTGGCCATTATATTTGTTAAATACATATTATGGTTAAAAAAATATTTTTTCCCTACCCCCAAAGGGGGAGGGTATTTTGCTGCTATCCCCCGGATAAGATACTGAAATTTAAACCACCCCCTTTTAAAAAACAATAAAATTTAAACTTCCACTGGATTTCAAAAGTATTTAAATTTTTAGTAAGGTAATAAAGCAAAAAACAAAAAAAAAAACTATTAATGTTGGGGTTGGTTTGGTGTATGACTCCGGGTGGTGTGGGTGGTTTGGCTCAACTGGGGGGTGGTGTGGGGCCCCGGCCGGTTTAGGGGGCCCCCACTTTTGGGCGTAGGTAATTTTTATTAAAATAATATTTAATTATAAAAAATTATTGAAAAAAGGCACACCAAACCTACCCCAAAAAATTGATTATAAAATTTCAAAATCTCCTTTCCTAAATTTGGAAAAAGGAATTAAAGGGGGTGGAAATTGGTGGGGCCGTTTTATGGGGGCTCGGGGTTTGTTTGGTGGGTTGAATTGGGGGGAGGCGGGAAAAACCCCTTCTTTTCAATTAAATATTTCCCCTTCCCAAAAAATTATTTGGGGGGGAAGGGAAAAACCCCCTAAAGATTTTTTTAAAAGTAAAAGATCCAAAATATTTTTAATTTGGGGAAACTAAGGCCCACACCACCACACCACACCCAAAAACCCACCAAAAAAGGGGGGGAAAAAACAACCCAAAAACACCAACCTTTTAAATAACTCCGTATATATTTTTTAAAATTTTTAAAGATTTTATATATTTTATTTTATACTTATAAATAAATAAAATAAAATTTTTATATATTTTAATATCAAAAAATACAAAAAAAAAATTAAAAAAAACAAAAACAATTTTTTAAAAACAAAAACAACAACCAAATAAAAAACAAAAAAAAAAAATAAAAAAAAAAACAT
>NC_051409.1:3528990-3529071 GCF_015228065.2 Penaeus monodon | reverse complement strand
TTTAATATTTTTTTTTTTTGGGGGTTTTTTTGGTTTTTTTTTTTGGGTTGTGTTTGTTTGTGGCTTTTTTAATATATTTTT
>NC_051409.1:3528828-3528929 GCF_015228065.2 Penaeus monodon | reverse complement strand
AAAAAAAGCAAAAAATATTTTAAAACCCTTATATAGAATTTTTCAATTATAGAATTTTAATTATATATATATTTTTTGATTATATAAAATTTTTGGGGGGG
>NC_051409.1:3528458-3528788 GCF_015228065.2 Penaeus monodon | reverse complement strand
ATATGACACAACAAAAAACTATAAATATATATTATAATAAGATAATATAATATAATAATATTAAAATTTTTATACTATATTTTTAAAAAGGGACCCAAAAAAAAACCCCACACACACACACAAAAAAAAAAAAATTATTATATTATAATATAATATATATATATATCTTATAAAATAAAAATTATTATTATATAAAATTTTAAAATAAAATTAATTATATAATAAATACTTTACATTATCAACCAAAAAAACCCCAAAATAAAAAAAACCAAAAACCAAACAACAACCAAAACCAAAAATTAAAAAAAAAAAAAAAAAAAAAAACAAACA
>NC_051409.1:3526719-3528289 GCF_015228065.2 Penaeus monodon | reverse complement strand
GGGTTTGGTTTCCGTTCCGAAAAATCTTATTTTTTTTTTTTTTAATTTTAAATTCCCCCCCATATATACAAAAATTATATATAATATATATCTATTATATAATATAAATAATTTAAAAGAAAAAAATATAAAAAGTATAATAATTTTATAAAATAAAATTATAAAATATAGCAAAAGGGAAGGAAAAAAAACCCCAAAAGGTTAAATTCCAAAAATATAAAACCCAGCTTTAATTTTACAAAAATTAATTTTATAAATTAAATATATATAAATTTTAATTTAATATACTTTAAAATTTATATATAAAAATAAAATATAATTATGGTATATTATATAAAAATATGTTTTGGGTTCGTTTTTTTTCCTTTTAAAAAACTTTTTCCTCATCTTTCCCTTTTTTCCCTTAAAAAAGGACCCCCCCATTATTTTTTATGGGGTATTTATATAAAAATGAAATATATTTAATAAATGTAAAAAGTATAAATGTTCTCAATAAAATTTTAAAAAACAAAAACAAAACCATTAAATTGAAAAAGAAAACATAAAATCCATATCGTTAAAGTTAAAAGGCCTATAAAAAAATTTTCCTATAATCCCATATAATTATATATAAAATTTTATATTTTATAAAATATATATTTTAAATATTATAAAAACCATAATAATGTATAATCTTTTTATGCCAAAATATTTTACCCCCCCATTTAAAACAAATTTTATTTTAAAACATTGTATACGTAAAAGAACACAACATAAAAAAGAAAACAATGGGGCATATAAAGTTTTATATAAACCATAATAAATATTTTACAATAGATACAACAAATATGTTTATTTTTAATTATAAATATATTAAATATATATATTTTAATTTAATTATAATATAAATTATAGAAACGTATAAAATAAATGTTTTTAATTTTTCATATATATATTTTAAAATTTTAAAAATACAAAAAATAAATATTTTTATAAAATATTTTATCATAATATAAAAATTATATTTATAGTATAAAAACAAACAAATAATTTTAAAATATTAGATTATTGTGTTTTGTTATTATAATTAAAAAATATAATTTTACTATAAAAACCAAAACACATATAATAATAATTAAATTTTAAATAGAATATTTATTATTATAAAAATAATTTATATATTTTTACTTTTTTAATATATATATAAAAATCATTTTTAATACAATATAAATCTAAAAAAAAAAATATAATATATATAAAATTAAAAAATATCATAAAATAAAATAAATATTTTATATAAAAACTTTTAAATTTTTATCAATATACCCTATATAAAATAAAAATTTTAATATTTACATTAAATTTTTTGGGTATATAGGGTTTTTAAAATATAAAATTGCGAAAAACTACTAAAAAATTGCAAACCCCAATAATTTCACTTGTTCTCTTCCTTTTAAAATTATAAAATACTTATAAAATCAGATTTATTTATCCCAAAAATTTTAAAAGGGCCATTTTTGGAACACAACAAACAAAACAACAAAATTGTGTATAAAAACTAAAAAAAAAAATTATTTTAATTTAATAAAAA
>NC_051409.1:3526395-3526572 GCF_015228065.2 Penaeus monodon | reverse complement strand
GGGGAATATGTTTTTTAAATAATAAAAATTTTAAAAAATTAATATTAAAATTTTTAAGGTTTTACAAATATTTTAAAAAAATTTACAAAATTCTTACTATTATATTAAAAATAGTATATTTAAATTCCTACTCAAATATGAATTATTTTTTAAAAAAAACTATTTTAATCCCAATTT
>NC_051409.1:3526077-3526185 GCF_015228065.2 Penaeus monodon | reverse complement strand
TTTTTTTTTTGTGGGTGCTCGTCCGGGGTTGTAGGTGTGGGGTTGGCCGTAAGGATGTGATGATATGGTTACGTTGGGGGGTGGACTGGGGGGTGGGGTAAATGGGGT
>NC_051409.1:3525602-3525844 GCF_015228065.2 Penaeus monodon | reverse complement strand
AAAATTTAATTAAAATATAATTTTTAAAAGGTTGGTTTTTAAAATATTTTTTGGAAATGCCCCCCCCCCAACCCCTTTAAAAAAAGTAGGTTTTTCCAAAACAAATCCAAGGGGTTTCTTTCCCCAAATTGATAAAAAGCGGTAAAAAAGGTTTTTAAAAATCCGGGAAAAAACCCCCAGCAAGTTAAAACCTCCAGCCCCCGCAAACAAAATGCCAAATGGCCCTTTAAAAACCCGGGGGA
>NC_051409.1:3524638-3525211 GCF_015228065.2 Penaeus monodon | reverse complement strand
TCAAAACCCTTTCCGGGAAGGAAACGAACCCCCTTGTCCCCCGAAAAAGGGGGAGGGCACGGGGGCGACCGGATTCTCCCCCAACGACGACGCAGAAGACCCCGACGACGCCCGTCCCCCCCCAAAAAGCCTGAGTTTAATCCCCTTTCTAAGGGTAAGGGTGGGTAAGCCCTGCCCCTTTTGCTGGGTTTTTCCTGCCGGAACAAAACAAGGTGGGGGGGGCCCCAAAAAACCCCCAAAAAGGTAAAAGATTTTGGCGGGGGGGGTTGGGGGCGGGCGGAAACCTCCCCCCCAAGAGCGGTTTGGGCTCCCGAACCCCCTACACAAACCTGGAAGCGAGTGGATATATTGTACTCACCATTTTTCCCTTTACCGATATTTTCGCCCCCCCCCCCTCCCTGAATGTATTAGGGCCCCACCCCCCACCCTATCGGGCCCCAAATTTCGAAAGGCTTCTTTTCCCCGGGAAGGAAATGAGGGGATAGACTTCGAAACAGGGACAAAAAGCTTTGGAAAATGTTTTGGGGTCAGGGGAAAAATTTGGGGTTTTAGGCGTCTTTCCCCTTTTTAACT
>NC_051409.1:3523243-3524469 GCF_015228065.2 Penaeus monodon | reverse complement strand
AAACAAAAAATATTATTTTATTATATATATTTTTGGGTCTGCTGATGCTGTCGCTTTCCCTCTTTTTTAGTTTTTATATGTTTGTGTCATAAAAAAACCGGAATTTGGGAATTTTTAATTTTTATGGGTCCTTAATATAAAAAATTTTAATAATGGAGTAAATGAAATGAAAATAAAATTTTCCGTATTCCCCTTTTTGGTCCATTTTTCTCCAATACTCTTCTGTTGTTTCATGTGATCCCCAGAAGCCATGTTTTCCAAATCCTCCCCCTAGAAAAAAATTTTTTCCTTTGTTATTAAAACAAAAACAATAAAACATAAATCCTAAAAGGGGAAAATTTAGAAATATTTTTCAACTTTATAAACCCCCTTTAAATATTGGAAAAATAAAAAACTTTTGAGCAAAATGAAAGACATATTTTAAGTACAAATCTCAATAAATTTTAGAATCAACCACATCATCTAATCACTCTCATGAATTCAAAGTTATCACATCAAAACCAACGCTGACATTCCATTCCCTTCCTAACTAGGAACCAAGAATATCATTTGCTTTAAAAAACATTCCATTCATAACGACTAATCAAAGACATTCATAGCTTTATATCGCTTTATATCACAGAGGACTCAAGTCATGGCGTCTTAAATCAAAAACAAGGACACTCTCTGACCTTCGGAAAAAGCCGAAAATCCCCTCACAGATAGCCCTGTTTAAAATTTCCCTTGGTGGGCCGGAGGTCCCTTTTAAAAGATCTTCCCCCTCCTAAACCCTTTAAAGTAGGGGTTTGCAGTTCCCCAGCTGACCCTTAACTTTATTTTCTTTAAAAGTGGCTTTCACCAAAACCAAGACTTTCCCGGGGAAAGTCTTTTCCTTTGGTTTGATGGGGACGGCTGTCCCTTCAAATTTTACCCGGTAGGTAGACATTGGCCCTTTTTTATAGGAAAAAGAAAGAAAAAAATACCTTTGGTCCTAAAGAATTATTTTTAAAGTTGGAAACCCGGGGGGCACTTGGGTTTGCCAGAGGTAGGATAAGCTCTGGCCCTGATCCTGGGGAAATTGAAAGGGCCTCGGGAAACCCAGACCCCCAAAAACTTCGGGCAAAAGGGAAGGGGAAGTGAGCGTCTCTCTCTGGAACCCTCCACCCCGCCCCCCAGCGCAAAACACAAAAGGGGATGTTAATACTTAAAAATTTTATGTTTCCCCAAACAAACCCCCCCCCCCCCCC
>NC_051409.1:3522689-3523121 GCF_015228065.2 Penaeus monodon | reverse complement strand
GTGTGGGGGTTTGGGGGTTGTTTTGGTGTTTTTGGGTGTTGGGGGGGGGGCTGTGTGTGTGGGGGTTTTTGGGTTTGGGGGGGGGGGGCTTTTGTTGGGCCTGGTTGGTGGTGCGTGCGTGCGTGCGTGCGTGGGGGTGTGGGGTGTTTTTGTGTTTTTTGGGGTGTGTTTTGTGTGTTTTGGTGTTTTTTGGGGGTGTGTGGGGTTGTGTTGTGTGGGGGTTGGGGTTGTGTGTGTGGGGTTGGCTGCGTGGTGGGGGTGTGTGTGTGTGGGTTTTTTTTGTGTGTGTGTGTGGGGATGGGGGAAAGTTATTGTGTGTGTTTTGTGTGTGTGGTGTGCTGGGGGGGATGTGTGTTTTTTAAGGGGCGAGGCACTAGGCCCACGAAGTAAAAATCACCCAAAAATTTCGTTTTTTTCAAAGACTGTTTTTGA
>NC_051409.1:3522247-3522402 GCF_015228065.2 Penaeus monodon | reverse complement strand
AAAAAAACCCTACCTTTTTATATAAGTATTACATAAAACTTTTAACCTTTTACATAAATAAATTATATTTTTTAAAATATTAAAATCTAAAAATTCTATGTTTCTATTCATATATTTCTTCTTCTACTTTTCTATTACCCTCTTCCCCTTTTTTA
>NC_051409.1:3521944-3522192 GCF_015228065.2 Penaeus monodon | reverse complement strand
GAACGAGAACGAAAAAAGGGGGAAAAAAAATTTAAGAGGGCAGAGCAAAGAGAAAAAGGGTTGGGGGCCCCAGGGGAGGGAGGCCCCAGCGGGGAAAAACCCTTCGTTGGGACATATTAACCCAAAATTACCATAAGGTCGGCAAAAGCGAGACACCCCAAATTTAGCAAAACCACATTTACACATTGGAAGTGGGAAAAATGCATGTGGGTTAAAGATGTGAAATTAAAGATTCAAAAACGAACGAA
>NC_051409.1:3521589-3521665 GCF_015228065.2 Penaeus monodon | reverse complement strand
GTTAAAGAAAAACCCACACTTCCCTGCTTTTTTACAAAAAGTCTTTCTTTATTAATACTCCTTATTTACTGCTGTT
>NC_051409.1:3519884-3520913 GCF_015228065.2 Penaeus monodon | reverse complement strand
ACCACAAGTGTCTGACCAGCTATTTCTTTTGTTTAGTTACTTAATTCATAAAAGGAAAGAAATTCTCAAAAGATCTCTGCAATTATTTATTACATCTAATCCTTCAAATGATTGATACAAAGAGGCGACTGTTCAGAATGTGCGTAGAAACAGCTGTATGTATACATACACAAAAGTGTTTGCACATTGTGTTCATTCTCCGTATTCCTATAGCTTTCAACGTAGTATAGCTCAGTAGAGGGAACTAAAGGGCCAAAAAAAATGCCCAGAAAAAAGGGGAGTTTCAGAACGAGGGGCTAAAGACCACGGGTTTCCCAAACAGAACCGAAGGAATAAATAAAACCCATGGGTTACTGACAGCCCGCGGAAAGCTGACGGAAAGGATTTGGGCCCAAAATTTACTGGAGCTGAAAAAAACCCGAAGTAGCAAACAGAACGGGGAGAGCCGCCCAAAGGGTTGTCCGTTTTTCCCTTAGGGGACGAAGAACTCCCCACCCCGAATTTCCCTTTCTTTCTTTTGGCGTACTGGTGGGTTGAGGGGGGGGTTTAAGGGACGCCGTGCAGCCCTCGAAGCAGAAATTGAGGCAGTTTTTGGTCGGGGCGGGTCGTTAGGCTCGCCAGGCATCCAGCCCCTTGGGTCGACGGGGCGGCCCGACAGGTAGTTCCAGTTGCCCTCCTCCTCGAGGTCAGATGCCCCCAGGTGGAACTCCTTGCCGGCCGCTGAGGAGAAGGGAGCAGGTGGGAGAGGGGGAAAAACATATTTTCTTTGGCCTCGCCGACATGGACACGAAAGGTGCTAAAGAATATGGACATTTCAGCATCTGTGTGTGTATGGTGTAATATATATGTACATACATACACAAAAATTGAAAGAGAAAGAAAGAGAATTAAACTTGACACGCAGGCCCAGGAGAAATCAGATGACCGGGAGCAGGATGTGTAGATCTGTAAATATACTCAGGAGGGGACACAGCTCAAAGGGAGTGGGCACACTGATGTCAGAGATCGTGTCCAGATGCATCATGGCCA
>NC_051409.1:3518684-3519182 GCF_015228065.2 Penaeus monodon | reverse complement strand
GGAGAACATACAAAGATAAAGATGAAGAGAATTAGAGGGAACTTAATAGGAAAATACATCGAGAATGTGCATAAACAAAAGAAGAATGGTTGAACAGCTAGAAAGGGTTAAGAACAAGAAAAGAAAAAAAAGTGAATAACAAGAAAAAAGAGGGCTGGAACAGTAGCCATGGAGCTAAACGAGGGAAGAGATATGTAGAACGAATATATTAGAGAATTATTTACAGATAAAAGAGAAGAACGCAGAGACTTACAAAATGATGAGGGGCCAGACATAATGAAGGAAGAAATAGAGACAGCACAAAAAGGATGAAAAGAGGCAAAGCAATGGCAAAGACGGAGTTGCAGCAGAAATACTGGAGGCATTAGATGAATTAGATATGAAAATCATGACAGAGATTGCCAACACGACCAACAGTACAGGACACTTAATAGTACGAATGTGTCAATACAGCAAGATTCAAGGAACACTAGAATGTAATAAGCATCTGATAATCAT
>NC_051409.1:3517026-3517277 GCF_015228065.2 Penaeus monodon | reverse complement strand
GAAGGCAAGGCAACTTACAGTAATGATCCTGTAGGGTAGACCATGAGGGCGTTGAGGTACAGCGGCGTGGCCAAGTCGCCGCCCATCTGCTGGCAGAAGCTGCGGGCGTCGTCCCATGAGAGCTCGTACTTGGTACTCGTCCAGAAGCACTGAGACATCACCGGAAAGAAGGGCGCCGGGCAGGCGGTCACTGCAGGAGGGAAAGCGAAAGCGTCAGTGCTTGAGGTCGGGACCTCGCTGCTGGGGAAACC
>NC_051409.1:3516898-3517007 GCF_015228065.2 Penaeus monodon | reverse complement strand
AAACCTTGCGGGAAAAAGGCCCCCAATAAGCTGAAGTTCCATCGTGTTGTGTTGAGCTTAAACTATAAGACGTTTTGGGGTTTCCCGGAAATTATATTACAGAATTTCG
>NC_051409.1:3516593-3516808 GCF_015228065.2 Penaeus monodon | reverse complement strand
TGGGGTGCATGTGTGTCCTTTAGCTGAGTGGAAGCGAAACCCAACAAATTTTAATAACTCCTTTCCTGTGAATTTTGTGCCGAACCTTGGTCGTATCAGACGCGGGGTGATGGAGAAGATGAGAAGCAGAAGTAATAACTTCGCTTTGGGAACTCTTTCCGTCCCGCATCCCTCGCGGGCCAGAGGGACGACGGAGGCGGGCCCGGCTCTCCCTA
>NC_051409.1:3516060-3516558 GCF_015228065.2 Penaeus monodon | reverse complement strand
AGGGGGCTCCTGTGGTACGCTCGGCGCCTCGCCGCTCCACATGAGGGATGCTCAGGAGGTAGCCGGGACGTCGCTCGCGCCGGGGGGACGTCCCCCCCCCTCGCGTCGGAGGCCTCCCCCAGCGCGCCGCATGGACTGCAGCACCGCATGCGACCGTCAGCGCGCAGCAGGAGGGGGCGAGGGGGCAGCATCGTGGGGCCCAGCAGGGCAGTCGAGGAGCAGAGGGGGGCGGGCGCGGGGGGAGCGGCGAAAGGCGATCCTCGCCGGCGGACCTTTTTCCTCCTGGGCGAAGGCGGCAAGGGGAGGAGTCTCCCGCCAAATCATGTCGGTTACATACGGAGAAACATGTGCGAAAAGTGTAAAGTTTACATTATATACTTACACACAACATATTGGGCGCATAGAACAGCGGGGCAATTTGTTTAAAATGAGAACACATAGTCTGGGTTGTGTCCCTTCGTAGTGTTATTCAAATTAATAGAAAAGAGAAAGAGAGCG
>NC_051409.1:3512327-3512512 GCF_015228065.2 Penaeus monodon | reverse complement strand
TGATATCATACTTGTTGGGACTCCACATCACGAATTTAAGTTTTCTTACTCTATCACGGATTGCGATCATCGATGACTTAATATATAAAGCTAAAGATTGGTTTTATAACTGAACCTCTTCACAAAATTCCTATCTCAAGATGTGTTAACTTAACGATCCACAGAAAGTTTCAGTGATTTCAAGT
>NC_051409.1:3510923-3511218 GCF_015228065.2 Penaeus monodon | reverse complement strand
TTAATTTTTTTGGGAAGGGAAACCCCGGGAAAAAAGGGAAACCGGTGGGGGCTCCCCATGTCGGGAAACAAAAGGGTAGAAAAAAACCTGGAAAAGTCGTGGGGTTTATCTGGTGGGGGGCGCGGATAGGGGTTTTCCCCATTTAGAGCCCGGGTTCAAAAAATAAACCCATTAGGGTGTTTTTTTATGGTAGATTTTCTTTATTTTTTCATTTTTAAAGAAATTTTTCCTTTTTAAATTAATTAAATTTAAAATTTTTTCGTTTAATTGTTAAAATTTAATAGAAATTAAAAAC
>NC_051409.1:3507330-3507424 GCF_015228065.2 Penaeus monodon | reverse complement strand
AATTTTAAAAAACGAGGGGAAATAGAGTATTTAAAATTTGGGGGTAAAATTCGACTGTGGGAAAACCGTGAAATTAGTAGACAATCTCCTGGTG
>NC_051409.1:3505681-3505790 GCF_015228065.2 Penaeus monodon | reverse complement strand
GGGGGGGTGTTTTAAAAAGTTATTTACGGGGGAGGGTGACCTCATAAAGATGAGTTTAAAGGGGATTCTGGAAATATCGAAAATTTATCAGGTACGACCAATGGATTTA
>NC_051409.1:3504114-3504399 GCF_015228065.2 Penaeus monodon | reverse complement strand
TGTTCCCCATTCTAAGGAAAAAATTTTAACATCGCCCGTACAGATGTTCCGTAAAAAAACGGGAGAGTTTTTAGATCCCTTTTTTAAGATTGGACAAAATTTTTAAAAAAAAACTGGGATAGTTTTAAAATTATCCCGAGATGAAATATGGGGAGACAAAACGAAACCCCCGAAAAAAATGAAAAAGTGACTGTCGACACAATTGTCACAATAATTTACAATATGGAAAGAATATAAAATCATATGAAAAAATTCGAGATTTTTAGGTCGTTCACAAAGGGCCCA
>NC_051409.1:3502836-3503239 GCF_015228065.2 Penaeus monodon | reverse complement strand
TCTGGTTTCAAAAAGTATAAAAACCCAAGGAAAATTTAATAAATTTTGACAAAGTCCAGTGAGGCCTAAAAAGGGGACTTAACAGCCTTGGTTGCGGAGTGTCGCAAACACCTTCTAAGCTCGTCAAACCCCCTGGCAAAAAAACAATTGGAATTTCCCAAACTTCGTGGCAAGATACCTCATGTAAATGAAATCTTAGAAAAGGGAAAACAAGGGGGACCACTAAGAGATTTTATCACCGGCCTCCTACCAACCGAATAGACCTTTGACCCCTGGGCGCTCTTTGGGGGGAACTATGTGGAAAAAACAAATTAAGTGTGTAGTAAGTGGCCTTGGGGTTCCACGATTTTAAAAACCTTTTTATTGATTAAAAAAAATTTTTGGGGTTTAAAATTTTACGTGG
>NC_051409.1:3499223-3502208 GCF_015228065.2 Penaeus monodon | reverse complement strand
AAATATGAGTTGTATAAAATTTAAAAATTATATTTAAAAATTAAAAAGGGATTTTTCCCCAACACAAACCCTTACCTAATTAAAAATTTTGAAATTAAAAAATGTATTTTTTCGAATTAAGGGGCGGGGCTCTGAGCCGGTAATGCCGAAAAACCTTAAAAGGAAAACCCCGCCGGGATTAAAACGCCGGGGGGAAATTTAAATTAATGCTGGAATTGGGCAAGGGAAGAGGGGTTTTTTCTTTGGTGGTGGGGTTTGGGAAAAAAATTTCCCTTGGAAATGAGAGGATCCTCCACCAATTGGGCTAGTGGGTTTAAAAAATTCCCCGGTGGGAAAAAAAAATGAGTACATTTGGGTAGCTGGGCAGAACAAAATTTTTTTTAGGGTTTTTTTTTGGCTTGGGTTTTGGTTTGGAATTCGAGGGCCAAAAAAAAAGTAGGGATTGAAATTCCTCAAAAAAGGTGGTTATGCATATCTTTAGGTGTGATTTTTCCCTTAATGGAGGGGGTTTTTTTCAGTAAAATTTAAACCTTTATTTTAGGGGGGCAAAGAAAACTCACTTGACTGGCTATTGAAACTGATGGAAAAAAAAACATGTGGATTTTTAGTTGGGGTGAAATTTTTCCCATTTTCCAAGGGAAAAAAAATTTGGGGGTTTTTTATTGGAACTTAAGTATCTTTGGTTTTTGTAAAATATTTCCTTGAGGGGAAGGGAATTTGACCCCCTTTTTATTTCCCCTATTTAGAAAAACTTTCCTGGGGGAATATAAAACTCTAAATTTTTGAACTTATTGTTCAAGGAAAAAAGAAGGAAGGAAAACAGTCTGGGTTATTGTTCTTTTTGGGTAATTTATGTTTCGAATTTCCTAAATTTGAAAAAAACAAATGGAGTTTTGACTGAATTAATCCCAAGTTACCCCCTTGTTATGCATTGTGTTTTAGAATGGGGGCCCCGAAATGTTAAAGGGTTTTTTTCCCACTGTGGATCTCCGGGGGGGGGGGGAAGGGGCTGTTTGGGGGGTGAATGGTTTTTGCCTTGCCATTTATATATTCCATTTTTTGAATCAGATAAATTTTGGTTAAGGAATATTTTTGAAAGGGCTTTTACATTTTTAACATTTTTTGGTTATTTTCCTTTTTTTGTTTGGGATTTAAAGGGGTTAACTCATATTGAAAAAATCGAAGGGATGGTATATCTAACTAATCCCCATGTTTTCCCCCCCGGGGGCCCCTTGTTGCCCCCCCAATAGGAGATGGGCCGAAACAGCCACTGTTCATTTTCCTTTTTTTGTCCCATCCTGGGGATGTTTCCCTACCGGAGGGTGGGGAAGGGGGGTTTGGGGTCCCTTGCTTTTGGTTGTTTTTTGATGGGGGGGACCTTTTTGTTTCAAATTGAAAGGTTTCTAAAAAGGTTTCTGACCCTTGACTGGGACTTTTGGTGGGAAGGAATCAAAAGTTTTGCCAAAGGTCTGGAAAAATCTTTTACCATATTCTTTCTTTATTTTTTGGAAAAAGGAGTGATGAAAGTTATCCAAAGTCGGGGGGGCTACATAATGAGGGGTGGTTTTGTTGTTTTCTAATGCAACATAAATCCCCTTGAATTTTTTGGGGCCCCTTTCCAAGGGCCGGTGCTGCTGTAGCCGCAAGGGGCTCGGGGGAAAAGTTTTCCCTCCCGTTTTTTTGTGTGGGTTCTTTTTTTTTGTTTTAGAAAAGGCTTGGGGGTGGTGGGGCAGCCCCTGGGAAAAAATCTTTTGGAAAAAAGAAATTTTGGTTTTTAAGGTTTCTTGAAGCTGTTAAAAGGGGGTGTTCCCCCCCCTTTAATCAGGTTTTGGAAAATTTTTTCGTTTTCCCGACGTTGGGGGACATAATTGGGGGTTTTAGGGAATTTTTAGGAAAGAGTACTTTGAAGGGGTGCATTCTTGCTTCATATTAAACTTCCCCCCCTTCTGGCCTTGATGGAAGATTTAAAGGGGTTTGGTCCACCAAGGGATTAGGAACTATCTTAGAACCAGCCACTGTCATAGATGTGCTTGGTTCCCCAGGAGGAAATATTTCTTTCTTCCAGATCTTCTTCGGAGAGACTGTAGGAACATGACGGTCTTGTGTCCTGTTATTTTTTGACATGGGGGAGAAAGAGCTGATGAAATTTCCCTCCTGGTTCTCCAAATCATTCTGCCACTTCTGGAAAGGGACTAACCAAAGAAAAAAATCTACAATCTAAATGCTGGAGATGCAGCTCTTGAGTAATGGGTCTCCAGAATTTCCCCACGCTGTAGTTGACTAAAGATCTTCAGAAGGTCGTACAGCTTCTAATCAACGAGAGCAACTAGTGCACTTGTTTGGGTTGAACACTCCTTGCGCAGCACATGGTGAATGTTGTGGACAATGGATGTTGGTCTGTAGTCCGTAGACACACCGAAAGTGTTCCAGGTTAAGACATCCGCGAGAGAAGGCTGCATGGATTATGGTTATTCTTATTGGTGTGAATGAAAACTGCTGGAATGGTTTGGGGTTGCCAGGAGCTCAAACAGTACTATAAGATTCCATGAGCGCTAAAGGAACTTTAGGAGTGTGAAAAGCACCAGAGGAGCTGCCAAGAGCTCGGAAGGCGAGCTGTCGGGGAGCACTGGGCGAGAAGCTGGCAGGAGCTCGCGAAGACGAGAAGCTGTCAAGAGCTTGGGGGGTGCGAGAAGCTGCTAAGAGCTTGGGGGGCACCCAGAAGCGCCAGACGCTCTGTAGAGCAAAGAGCTGCCGAAAGGGCTAACAGAGCTATCAAGGCAAGGAAAAATCGAGAAGGAAAAATGCCGTGATCTGCGATGGTTATGGTTATCCATTTTATGAAACTGATTACATAAGTAGGGTGTCCCACCTGAATAATTTGGGGAACATGATTACCTTGCCCAAACAAATTATTAAATTACAGCACTTATGATTGTCTCAAATTACTTAAGACATGATGGAATCCCTATGCAATACGAAACGGGA
>NC_051409.1:3496463-3499206 GCF_015228065.2 Penaeus monodon | reverse complement strand
CCATAGCCTTCCAATGTTGCAAAAATTAATTTTGTCCCAGTTGTTAACGTTGTAATGTGTGCGTGAAGTAATAGTTCCCAGAACATGTGGCCGAAAAAGCTGAAGAAATTTTGATTCGATTTCTCATATGTACGATGAAAAAGTGGGTGATTAAAACATGAACTAACAATATCTTTTAAAATAAATGTTAGCAATGTTTCATGTTAACTCTACGAATCGAGAACTATTTTCATTCTTTGACAAGAGTATTTTGTATTTATTAGGGATCGATCTTAACTAATGCGTGAATATAGGAAAACTAACGACGTACTTTTAAATCTGTACACTAAGCAACTTTAAATCGTCAGCCGTTTGTCGTTCACGTAAATATAATAAAAACAAAAATCATGAAAAAATATCCCTCTTTAGATTCACTAACCCTAAACAAAACCTCCATTCATTTTGTCAAAAGCTTGGGTATTGTTGCTTCCAATTGCAAATTATTTACAGAAACCAAAAAAAAAAAAAAAATACGGGGAAAATAAATAAAGTTACGGGTTTTTTCCGCCACGTAAATATTTGTTACATTATGGAAATTATCCATCTCAAGTCCAGACTCAATGTTGATAATTATGATGAAAATTGTTTTGACAGTTTGGCTTCGCCAGAGGGATCGAAAGGCGTGGTAGTCCTTGCTATGGGCATATGCAACGGACAGTCGGCGCTTAATGGCGCACGGCAGACGATCGCATTTTCATTTTTTATTACATTGCTTATATCATATCGTCAAAGTATTATAGTTTCGAAATATGCAACAAACAAGATTTCAATCACAATCTATAACATTATATATAGCTTTATTACGGACGGCTTACTTTTTACCAGTTTCTTGCACATTTTTTGCCGTTCGCCGGGGAAAGGATCCAAAAACGATCTGAAACTGGTATTTATACATTGTCGCATCACCTTTATAAGGTTACTTATTACAGTTCTCGGAAAATTATGGCCAATTTAACTATAATAATTATGCCGGCTTACCATTCCCCCCATAAACTCGTCCCTTTGTGTGACAAAACATCGTTTAGCGGTTTGTGAGACACGGCTATAAAAATAACGATAAAATCTTGTGCCTGTGCATTTCGCTTTAACACAGTGTACTGTCATTTGGAGTCAACTTATCTGTATTTCTTTAGAAAACAAGCTCGGGCCATACCAACCCGGGCTTCTTACACTGAATCTTTCAACCGCACAGAATCCCCATCTTCAACACCACTGCCATGTTGCAAACTGAAGCTTTGTTCAGAGAAATATGGACATTTTCTGAATCTGCGATTGGCTATGTTTTTCTCCTATAATTGCCAACGGCAATTTTTTATAAAGAGTTAAGAAGCAGTTAAGGGTTTGTTGGCTTTGTTATATTAAGATATATGGGCATTTCTGTAAATATATACGATATACCAAGGTAATAGTAGTACTTAACTATACCTTACGATAGCATTTTTTCCCCATGTTTCCTGCACTCATTAATTACCGATATTTTAGGCAGATAGTATGCTTACTGTAAACACCAGTGAATTATCATACAATCAGTAACATGGTTTTACTATGAATCTCAAGGGAATATCACACCATAGATACATAATACACGTTCCGAAAATTTCCCCAAACCTTAATCAGAGTCGCTCGTATCAGAGCTGTCTGCCTCATTTGGGTTGGGCCAGGAGTTAATCCCTCTTCTCACCTTGTTTTCGGATACAGGCGGGCAGCTTCAATGAAAAAATATGTGGAGGGCACTTTGTTCGTATTCTCTAATAAATAAGTAGCGAGAAAATTTACTAAGGTACTCAGCCCGCGTGCCAGAACTCTTGGTCTGTTCTTTAAAGTCCCTCCACAGTCGCTCTATTGTTGTGATGGACAGTCGAGTCCTTGGGTCCACAAATTTTCCGTGTGGTTTATGACATGTGGAGGTACCCGTGATCTTTAATGAGCGATAAGCTGCCAGCCATCACTAATAAAGGTTTCTCTTAATTAAAGGGGCGAACGTTCAGCCCCCTGTCGTCAAACATCTAAAAGTGGCACAATAAATTTTTTTGGTCTGTCTCTCAATCCGCCAAACACCCACACTTACTTAAGTGTGCCGCGCAAGCAAGGTCTCATCTATCTCGACGATTACGACAATTATATTGGCTTTTGACTTTAAAGCCAATTCTCAGTCACTTAAGAGCAAAAGATCCTCCAGTCAACCTAGTGGCGTTAAAAAATGAAAAACAGGTGGTGATGTCTTTTGGGTCCAGAATTTTTTAAGCCAGTGGTTAACGAAAATCAAAATTTTCGATGGTGACAAATGTTGAGGAAGGTGCAGGCGTAATCGCTTACTGAGTAAGTGCAGCTCCTGCGTCTCTTAGTTTTGGCGATTTTTTTTTTCCACCACCCGCAATACAAAGGTGGGGTTCTTTCCAGTATTTACATGGCAAATTACAGTGCGGACTCTTAAAAGAGTTTCGCTTCTTTATGAAATTCCTTTATAAATCTAAATATTTCCATGCACCCAAACCCCCACACTTCCTTCCATTAATTGGTAATACACTTACCTGCGAAGTAACTTGTGTAATTCAGTGTCGAATAAGTAAGGTCTCGCTACCTGGTCCCCCTACCTGCCGCCCACAGAAACTTTAGGTACATATGCACCAGCGGGGAAAAGCCAATACTGTAAATTACAAACTGTACATTAAAAATTTTGACCAAACATATTATATATTTTTGA
>NC_051409.1:3495355-3496383 GCF_015228065.2 Penaeus monodon | reverse complement strand
AGCATATATATATATTTTTTGTGTGGGGGTTATTGGAGTCCGGTTCTTATCAAGGGATACGTTTGCGCTAATTATGAATGATGTAATAAATTTGATGCAGGTATATTTACAAAATATATACTGCTCTGGTATGGCACATGCAGATCAGTCAGTGCGATTATTTACGTAATGGCAATCTTCCCCCCCCCCCCCCTCTTTTATCTCTACCTCCCTTTCTCTCCCCCTAACCTTCCAAAGCGTCAGCTCACAATGTGTATATAGCATCCTGCACGATAGCTATCAGTACACAAAAAGGGACCCGGTCAAATGTTTACTATATTTAAAATAGTCCCCTGGATTCGGGTTTTAAAATAGAGCTGAACTTTCTCCTAAGACGCACTGAACGCTGAAACGAGCAGTGAAGTGGTGTCACCCTATAACGACGATTTAGATAAGTGGGGGGATTAACCATAAAGTGAACTTTTCTTTTATAAACACTGTTAAGATACTCTAAGGGCCCCATGGCAGCGTGACTAGTTTAAAGGTACTTCATCGCTGCGATCATGCGTATTTGCAGGTCTGTCCCGCATGTGCATTACCTTTAAGACTTTTTAAAACTCCCGTACGACCATTATGTCCCCTGCTGGCAGTCAGGTTTAAAAAATGCGCTGTTCCTTATTTACGTTTATATATGTTTTTACCAACTTGCGAAGTAATTCCATAGGTGAAAAGTGTCTTTTTTTCGTTCATTCTGTTCATTACATGCAAAAATGTTCTTGCCATACATGGCCGTGTGAAAGGGGACATTTAATCCTTTTCTTTTGGTAAAAACTTTAAACAAACAATATTGGAAGCAGTAAACGATTAAACGCAAAATTCTCAATTTCCCCCCCCATACTGTTATTTTAAAGTAAACGAAGGATTTTACTAGATTTTTGCTTGCTGTATTTAGGCCTCATTTCAAAAAATTTAATTTTTTCCCCCCCAAATTTATGTTTATTTTTAAAAACATATATTAATGAATATATTATTGTTAATAAATTATTTCT
>NC_051409.1:3493988-3494139 GCF_015228065.2 Penaeus monodon | reverse complement strand
AAAAAAGAAATAATATTATTTTATAAAAAAAAGAAAAAGAAGAAAGAATTAATTGGATTAAAAAAAAGAAAACTGAATTACAATTTCTTGGATTTAATCTTCAAATGTGGAATATAAAATTTTTTAGATTTAATTATTTTTAAATTTTTAT
>NC_051409.1:3493707-3493915 GCF_015228065.2 Penaeus monodon | reverse complement strand
AATAAAAAATATTAATTCAGATTCCATCAATTGTTTAAATAAAAAACAATCTTTATTTCAGGAAATTTCTTAAGGGTTGTTTCATTTCCACAGAATGATAAATATAACAAACATGTTGGAAATTATTCAGTATTCCCAAAGAAATAAGGATAAATAACAAGACAGAAAAACACAAACAAGGAATAATATTATAAAAAAAAAAAAAAAA
>NC_051409.1:3492981-3493666 GCF_015228065.2 Penaeus monodon | reverse complement strand
ATAAAATATTAAAAAAAGGAAAAGAAGAAAATTTTTCCCAAAAGGAATTTTAAACCGCAAAGACCTCCCAAAAAAAAAAAACCAAACGGGAAAAATTTCCCCCAATCCAATTAAATTTTTCCTTTCCCCCCCTTTTTTTATCTTTCTAAAAAACCCACCATGGTTTTTTTTCCTTTAAAAGGGGAAAAAGGGGGCCCCCGGGTTCTTTCCTGCCCAATTTAAGGGCCCAGTTTTACCCATCAGTTTGGGAATACTAAACTCCTGGGGCTTTTCGGAATACAAAGGCGTTTGGGGAGAGAGATAAAGGGGAAAGGGGGGAATAAGAAGAGAATATAGAAGAAGGAAATAATGGTAGGGAAGGAAAATGGTTAAGAGAAGAGGAAAGAAGAATGGGAAAATTAAAGGAAGATAGGGAGAAGAAAGAAGATAAAGAGGAAGAAATAGAAAATAAAGGTAAGGAAAGAGAATGAAAATAATAGTAGAAGGGAGAGAGAATAGTATAGATAGAAGGGAGAGAGAAAAGAAGATAAAAGACGGGAGAGAGAATAGGATAATAGAAGGGAGAGAATTGGGTAAAAGAAAGGGAGAAAAAAAAGTAATAGACGGGGGGAGACCAAAAGATAAATAGGGAGAGGAGAGAGGGAAAATAGGGAGTTGAGGAGAGAGAGGGTTTGGTTTTCCCCCT
>NC_051409.1:3492778-3492881 GCF_015228065.2 Penaeus monodon | reverse complement strand
CACAATCAAAACCCAATACTCATAAACACAATTATAATATGTGTGAGTGCCAATTTTAGGATCATCATCTGGGCAAATTAAACGAAGGAGTGAGGGCGAACCC
>NC_051409.1:3492230-3492423 GCF_015228065.2 Penaeus monodon | reverse complement strand
CTGAAACTTTCTGTGGATCGTTAACTTAACACATCTTGAGATAGGAATTTTGTGAAGAGGTTCAGTTATAAAACCAATCTTTAGCTTTATATATTAAGTCATCGATGATCGCAATCCGTGATAGAGTAAGAAAACTTAAATTCGTGATGTGGAGTCCCAACAAGTATGATATCAGTTTCTTTGTGTAACGAGC
>NC_051409.1:3487625-3488407 GCF_015228065.2 Penaeus monodon | reverse complement strand
CATGCGCGCGTTGTGCGTGCGAGTCGCCTCTCTTTCTCTCTCTAATAATTTGAATACACTAAAACGAAGGGACACATGCCAGACTATGTGTTCATCAGTTAAACAGATGTCCCGTTGTCTCTATGGGGGACAATATGTGTGTGTGTAAGTATACTAATGTAAACTTACACTTTTACGCACATGTTCATCCGTATGTTTGGACCGACATAATTGCGCGGGAGATTTTGCCTCCCCCTTGCCGCCCTTAGCCCCCCGGAGGATAAAGGTCCCGCCGGCGCAAGGGGTCGCCATTCGCCGCTCGCCCCGCGCCCGACCCTCTTCTGCTCCTCGACTGCCCTGGGTAGGCCACGATGTTGCCCCCTCGCCCCCTCCTGCTGGCGCTGACGGTCGCATGCGGTTTCTGCAGTCGCATGCGGCGCGCTGGTGGAGGCCTCGACGCGGAAAAGACGTCCCCCGCCGGCGCGAGCGACGTCCCCGGTACCTCCTGAAACATGCTCATGTTTGGGGCGGCGAGGCGTCCGAGCGCTACCACAGGAGCCCCCTCGTGCCCGCCGCCCTGGCCGCGACCCGCGAACCCCCGTAGGTTGAGAGTCCAGGCGCCTCCGTCGCTCCCTCTGGCCCGCGAGGGATGCGGGACGGAAAGTTACACAAGCTATTTACTTCTGCTTCTCATCTTCTCCATCACCCACGCACGTCTGATACAGACCAAGGTTCTGGCACGAAAATTCACAGGAAAGGAGTTAATTAAATTTGCTTCGTTTCGCTTCCACTCATGCGTGAGG
>NC_051409.1:3486994-3487446 GCF_015228065.2 Penaeus monodon | reverse complement strand
GTTTCACGTATATAAACACACTCTGCTGTCTGTTACTAAAGTCACCGAAATTCTGTATTATAAGATTTCCGGAACACACGTCTTCATAGCTTAAGCTCAAACAAACACCGATGGACGTTCAGCTTACTGGCCGCAGCATTTTCGACAAAGGTTTCGCCCCCCCCCCCCGGTTCCCCAGCAGCAAGTCCCGACCTCAAGCACTGACGCTTTCGCTTTCCCTCCTGCAGTGACCGCCTGCCCGGCGCCCTTCTTTCCGGTGATGTCTCAGTGCTTCTGGACGAGTACCAAGTACGAGCTTCTCATGGACGACGCCCGCAGCTTCTGCAGCAGATGGGCGGCGACTTGGCCACGCCGCTGTACCTCAACGCCCTCATGGTCCTACCTACAGGATCATTACTGTAAGATTGCCTTGCCTTCTGCAGGTTCCACATTTCTTCCCAAAATAGGTTAAC
>NC_051409.1:3485083-3485592 GCF_015228065.2 Penaeus monodon | reverse complement strand
GTTTTCCCTTGAATCTTGTTTGTATTGACACATTCGTACTATTAAGTGTGCTGTACTGTTGGTCGTGTTGGCATTTTCTGTCATGATTTTTTATATCTAATTCATCTAATGCCTCCAGTATTTCTGCTGCAACTCCGTCTTTGCCATTGCTTTGCCTCTTTTCATCCTTTTTGTGCTGTCTCTATTTCTTCCTTCATTATGTCTGGCCCCTCATCATTTTGTAAGTCTCTGCGTTCTTCTCTTTTATCTGTAAATAATTCTCTAATATATTCGTTCTACATATCTCTTCCCTCGTTTAGCTCCATGGCTACTGTTCCAGCCCTCTTTTTTCTTGTTATTCACTGATTTATTTTCTTTTGCTTGTGATTTCTCCTCCTTTATCGTACATATTCTGTTGCTTAACCCTTTCTAGCTGTTCAACCATTCTTCTTTTGTTTATGCACATTCTCGATGTATTTTCCTATTAAGTTCCCTCTAATTCTCTTCATCTTTATCTTTGTATGTTCTCC
>NC_051409.1:3482938-3484632 GCF_015228065.2 Penaeus monodon | reverse complement strand
ACAGTAACTCGCTCTTCTTTTTTGACGTCACTTTGCTTCTGTTTTTTTAAAAAATAGGTATTTCTTTTTATGTATTATCTTTTTTGGAGCATTACCCTTTATGTATGTTGAATGTTCTTCCTCCTAACTTAACTAATTGACCTATTGATATTGTCCAGTGGCCGAGCTTGGACACGATCCGACATCTGTGCCCACTCCCTTTGAGCTGTGTCCCCTCCCAGATATTTACAGATTCACATCCGCTCCCCGGGCATCTGATTTCTCCTGGGCCGCGTGTAAGTTTAATTCTCTTTCTTTCTCTTCATTTTTGTGTATGTATGTACAGAGGGGTATATATTACAACCATAGGCTACACACACAGTGGCTGAATGTCCATATTCTTTAGCACCTTACGTTGTCTGGGTCCGGCGAGCCAAAGGAGATATGTTTTTTTTCCCCCTCTCTCCGCACAACTGTCTCCTTCGTCCTCTGCGGCCGGCAAGGAGTTCCACCTGGGGGCATCTGACCTCGAGGAGGAGGGCAACTGGAACTACCTGTCGGGCCGCCCCGTCGACCCAAGGGGCTGGATGCCTGGCGAGCCCAACGACCCCGCCCACGACCAGAACTGCCTCAATTTCTGCTTCGAGGGCTGCACGGCGTCCTACCCACCCCTCAACGACCAGTACTGCCACAGAAAGAAGAACTTCGTGTGCGAGTTCTTCGTCGCTAAGGGAATAGTGCGGACACCTGTCGCATCTCGGTCGTTTCTGTAGGCTACTACTTCGTTTTGTCAGCTGAGACTGTCCATAGTCGCTGTCAAGCGTACCTGTTCCGTCAGCTCCTGCGGTCTGTCAGTACCTATGGTCTATCAGTTCCTTCGTTCTGTTAGCACCTGTGGTCTGTTAGCTCCCTCGTTCTGACAACTCCTTCGTTCTGTCATTTCTTGTGGTCTGTCAGTTCCCTCGTCAGCTTACTATACGACGGTTGAGGAAGCTATAGTGATACGGAGAGATTACAAGCAATGTGCAGAACACTTTGTGTATTTATACATACAGAGGCTGTGTTTCTACGCACATTCCTGAACGGTCGCCTCTGTTGTATCAATCATTATTGAAGGATTAGATGTAAATAAATAATTGCAAGGGATCATTTTGGAAGATTTCTTTTCCTTATGGAATTAAAGTTTTTTTTTTACTAACAAAAGAAAGTAGCTGGTCAAAACACTTGTGGTTCATTATGATTAGTACGTAGATTGATATAAACACAATAGTGATAATAATATTATAAATCATAACAACATTATCTTTATTATCACATGATAAACATAACGGGTTATACATATGAAAAAAAAAATAACCATGACACTATAACAGTAACAATCATGTAATAATAATAACATATTGACAATCCATAGTTAATATATAATATCATATTCATGATGATATGATGAATAATGATAAAATGGGATGAATAGCAAGATAGATGATCGTAAATCATATAGTAATATAAAATGATAACACTCATAAATACATCATTAGTAGTTATATCGTTATGATAATAAGTAATATTGTAAGTAATAGTGTCAATGCTCAAATAAAGATAGTGGCTGTAGTAATAACAAGTATGATAATCCCAATGAATAATGATGATAAACATATTGATGGGATGAATGGAAAATATGGCTAATAATATTGGAGATATTAAAATGATGCGTC
>NC_051409.1:3482236-3482480 GCF_015228065.2 Penaeus monodon | reverse complement strand
TCGTTCGTTATGAATCTAATGCACATCTGTAACGACATGCATTTTCCTACTTCCAATGTGTAAGTGTGTGTTTTGCTAATTCGTGTGTCTCGCATGTTGCCGACGCTTATGTAGGAATATGGCTCTTATCAGTTCCCAGAACGAAGCATTTCCAAGAGAGGACGTGGCATCTCTCTGCCACTGGTCTCAGTCCTCGGGGGTGGGCTTCTGTCCGCTCTTATTCATCCCTTTCTTCGTTCTCTTC
>NC_051409.1:3480047-3481153 GCF_015228065.2 Penaeus monodon | reverse complement strand
TGGGGTCCCCTGCCGGCGGTGAGTCAGAGAGACGACGCGTCACTTCCCTTCCTTCTGCCCGAAGTTCGGTGTCTGGTTACCAGAGGTCTTACAAGTGCTCAGGATCATCCCCAGAGCTTAATCTACAGTCTGCAGCCGAAAGTGCTTCCCGGAGTGAGTCCAATGGCGAGAAGCATAACTTCTTATAACTTCTTTAGCCATGGTATTTATTTTCTTTCTTTTCCTATAAAAAAGGGACACAATGTCTACCTACCGGGTAATTAGATATGTACACGTCCTCATCACCAATGAATGACTTTCCTCTGAACGGTCTGTTAGGTGATGCCACTACACGAGATAAAGTTACGATCAGCTGGCAACTGCATCTCTACTTCAGAAGTTCAGGAGAGAAGATCTTGAGGCAGCCTCGCCGACCAAGGAAAGTTTATCAGTCTATCTGTTGATAACATTGTGCGGCTTTGTTCCCAAGGTTCCGGAGAATTGGGTCCCCGTTGTTTTTGATTTAAGACGGTCCATGACTTGAGTCCTCTGTGATATAAAGCGATATAAAGCTATGAATGTCTTTGATTAGTCGTTATGAATGGAATGTTTTAAAGCAAATGATATTCTTGGTTCCTAGTTAGGAAGGGAATGGAATGTCAGCGTTGGTTTTGATGTGATAACTTTGAATTCATGAGAGTGATTAGATATGTGGTGGTGTTCTAAAATTTATGAGATGGGTTGTAGGCTTAAAATATGGGTCCTATTCATATTTGTCCTCATGTTTCACTAGTTACCATGTATATTATGCTTCATAAAGTTGAAACATATTGCTAATTTCCGCTTTTAGGATTTATGTTTCATTGATTTTTGTTTAATATAAAGGAAAATTATTTTCTAGAGAGGATTTGAAGCATGGCTTCTGCATCACATGAAACACAGAAAGAGGATTGGAGAAATATGGACAAGAAGGTAAGACGGAATTTCAGTTTCATTTCATTGACTCACATTATTGAATTTTGATATAGTTACCCATAAACTTAAAGTTCTAAATTCCGTTTTCTATGACACATCAATATAATTCTAGAAGAATGGGGGAATTCGACAGCTCGCGGGTGCAGAGACTA
>NC_051409.1:3479469-3479700 GCF_015228065.2 Penaeus monodon | reverse complement strand
GGGATAGAGGCTGGGGAGGGGGGGCATGATGGGCGGGATGTCATAGGATTTTTTTTGGGTTTTTGTGGGGGGGGGCGAGAAATATCGGTAATGCACGTGAGAGTACAATATATCCACTCGCTTCCAGGTCGTGTAGGGGGATTCGCAGCCTTAAACCGCTCTTGGGGGTGAGGGTGCCGCCCGCCCCCACCCCCCGCCAAAATCTTCACCTTTGGGGTTTAAGGGGCCTTC
>NC_051409.1:3478777-3478917 GCF_015228065.2 Penaeus monodon | reverse complement strand
CCGCCGCTTTCAAAGACCATTTGGCATTTTGTCGCGGCGCTGGAGGTGTAAGCTTGCTGCGTTTCCTGGATTTTACACCTTTATTACCGCTGTTATCAATTTGCGAAGAAAATGATATAGTGGAAAACTATTAAACTACC
>NC_051409.1:3477287-3477360 GCF_015228065.2 Penaeus monodon | reverse complement strand
TACTCTAATGGCGTCTCTATATCTACTATCTGCGCTCTCTCTAAAACATGTTATATTATACGTACGGGAGGGG
>NC_051409.1:3470261-3470668 GCF_015228065.2 Penaeus monodon | reverse complement strand
CATCTATCGCATCCCTCTCCTTCCCTCCCCCATCTCACTCTTCCCCTTCCCTCCTCCCTCTCCCCTCTCTCCTTCCCCTCCCCCTCTCCCCCCCTCCCCCCTCTCACCCCTCTCTCACCCTCCTCTCCTTCCCTCCCCCCCTTCCCTCGCCCCCTCTCACCCCTCCCCTGCCCCCGTCTCACCCCTCCCCTTCCCTCCCCAGGACCTGGAGGAGCAGTACTCGCCCTCCCGCTGGTCCACGCGCCACGCCCCCGACGAGGTCATCGGCGCCCACGTCAGGGAGGCCGCCCTGCTCTCCAAGGCCGCCCGCGCCGACCTGCCCCGCCCGCCGCGCCTAGACGTGGTCTACGGCATCGCCCCGAGAGCCAAGCTTGATGTCTACGGGGAGGACCTGCCTGGCGGTGAGG
>NC_051409.1:3470074-3470153 GCF_015228065.2 Penaeus monodon | reverse complement strand
ATAAAGATGAAAGGGAGGAAGGAGCGAGGGAAGGGAGGAGAAAGATGGGAGAAAGTAGAGAGAGGGAAAACAAGAGGGC
>NC_051409.1:3469786-3469978 GCF_015228065.2 Penaeus monodon | reverse complement strand
GATTGTGGATGGGGGGGTAGGCAGAGAAAGGGGGGTAGTAAAAACAACTATGATGTTTAAAGAAGAGAGCGAAATGGCAAATAGCATAATTCGAAAGCGTTTTTGTACTGGACTCAACACTTTTATATACTTTTTTGCTATATGTTTTTTTCAATGGTCCTACATTCGTTGATTTTTTTTTGGAATAAGAGG
>NC_051409.1:3469126-3469377 GCF_015228065.2 Penaeus monodon | reverse complement strand
AAAAAAAAGAAACACATCAAGAGGGTTGACACATAACTGACTCTTGCTTAATAACCTGCACTCACCCTATGCGCTCGATTTATAACCATAGTCTTTCCTCAAACCTCGCCAGACAGTCCTATAATGGTGTACGTCCACGGAGGATACTGGCAGGAGCTGAACAAGGACCTGTCGGCGTATCCTGTGAAGCCCTTTGTACAGCGCAGGGATCGTGTCGGTGATCGTAGGATATGACCTGGCACCCCTAGGTA
>NC_051409.1:3468988-3469094 GCF_015228065.2 Penaeus monodon | reverse complement strand
TGCTATTTGTGTTTTGGTAGTTTTTTTTATTGCGGTGTGTTTGGTTGATTTAGTTTTTTCTTCTTATTTAGTTTATTTTTTGTTTGTGGAAAAGTTTCTTTGGTTT
>NC_051409.1:3468672-3468810 GCF_015228065.2 Penaeus monodon | reverse complement strand
GAGATAAAGGTTAGGTCTATTGTCCTCCTCGTCATTAGGTTTACTTTTTTCCGTTTTTTTTTTTTAGATGTAGATGCTTTTCTTACGCTTTTTTTATTACGATTCCTAGTAAGAGGCGTGGAATCAATCCACAGAACG
>NC_051409.1:3466878-3467107 GCF_015228065.2 Penaeus monodon | reverse complement strand
AGTACGTTTGGCGTTTGTAACGGCCTAAATATAAGGCTTTCATATCGCTCTACCATACTACCACCAATCGTCACCAATTTGGTAAGAAATAAAGTATGAGCTTTTTACATTGGAACTGAGTGGTAATAGTTCCCTTGTCCGGGGAACTCATAAGAGTGATATACGAAGAGACGCAAACACTCTGGCCGTGTCTTGATTGATGCCAATACTCAACGGTTTGTGGGCACAT
>NC_051409.1:3466622-3466747 GCF_015228065.2 Penaeus monodon | reverse complement strand
GCGGGAACGTAGGGTGGAAGGCAAGCGTTTGAGATTTGACACATGAAAAATAGTTCGTGCCAACAAGAAAAACATGTAAATTTTAAATATTCGAGGGATATTTATCAAAATGTTTTTTTTTTTTT
>NC_051409.1:3466275-3466423 GCF_015228065.2 Penaeus monodon | reverse complement strand
GGAACGTGCTGAGCCGGGTACATCAGCAACTGTTACAAAGTAGGCGTCCTGTTTGAGTGGATTATACGTAGGAAGAGGAAATGTATAGGGGATGGCAATGGGACAAAAAACCGACTCTGGTTGCAGGGTAGGAGGTAATTCATTTGCA
>NC_051409.1:3466040-3466105 GCF_015228065.2 Penaeus monodon | reverse complement strand
TCAAATATAAGGTATGTCGGGAATGAGAACCACGAATTATCAGAGACTGTGCACTGAACGCTATA
>NC_051409.1:3465612-3465694 GCF_015228065.2 Penaeus monodon | reverse complement strand
ACTGAATTCGTCGCTTTTAGAGGAAAAAAGGCTAACATAGTCAGAGGAGATATTGTGGAGAATAGGGCGTAAGTCATGTGAG
>NC_051409.1:3464923-3465513 GCF_015228065.2 Penaeus monodon | reverse complement strand
ATAGCACGTTAAACGCGAGTTTCTGTGAAATGGTTAGAATTATTGAACTTTGTGGAGGAGGCTCTCAAAGGTTGAGTTAACACTGTGAAATGCTGTCTGTAAAACTCGGTGAACATTAGTGGCAATAGTGTTGACGCATGAATCGACGCGTCAATCTGTGAGTATTGTTCTGGAAAGATTCTGATATCTGAGAATGTAGTAAGGGAAGGTAGCATCATCTACAACGCCAAATAACCCGTGGGCAATTTTTCCCGCAGCAATTAATGTAATCCTCATTCAAGTCGTGAAGAACGATTTTTATTTTCTACAAAAGAAGAGAGTTGATTATGGATAGATTAGTGCACCGTCAAGAAGAAGAAATTGCTGCTTTGCTGCCTGCTGCCTTTAGGCTGTGTTCACATAGTTCCCTGCCTCGAAGTGATCTATCTTACGTAGGTGGAACAAGTAGCCAGGCTGGAGAACCTCAGCAATCAGTCTGGCGCAAAAGTTTTGACTTTCCACATTGTTTGTTATTGTAAGACTAGCCCAAGGTCTCACGAAGGGCTCTGGTACTAGGCCGCGAAAGACACTAGGGGGTAGGGCATTGATGG
>NC_051409.1:3464404-3464593 GCF_015228065.2 Penaeus monodon | reverse complement strand
TTATCTCTGGAAATTAGTCAATCTTCTTTGTGATCTGAAAATTGACTTGTTTCTATTTAAAAGATATTCAGGCATAATTATTATATGAGGAATATGATTTTCATCAAAGAGGTCATAGGGTAAGTCTTTTATCCCATTCTATAAAAGAAATGTGGGGTATCACCTAAGGAAGAATGGAATGTGCTTATT
>NC_051409.1:3463774-3463918 GCF_015228065.2 Penaeus monodon | reverse complement strand
CCTGCTAGCAACTTTGCTAATGAGGTGTGGAAAAAGAGCGTTGCTGGCTAAGTGATTTCCGTATACTTACCACAAGTGTGCAGCTTTCTTTCGATCATGGAAAGAGGAAGATTACGACTTCAAGAGATTACAGGAATAACTACA
>NC_051409.1:3463247-3463658 GCF_015228065.2 Penaeus monodon | reverse complement strand
GAGGTCTTTCATTCCTTTCTAAGGCTTGAATTAAGGGGAACCGTACAGATTATCATTACGTTGCTCTAGCCGGATTCTCGTCCTCCTTGGGGGGGTGGTCCAGGGGAGGTACGGCTGGAGCAGCCAATACCGGGGAGGTACCAGAATGAATTGGGTCGGAAATGCGACCGTTAACATGTGCATGCCGGATCTCGTCGTCCGAAGGATCCTCACGGTAGGCGCGGCAGTATTTACCCAAGATCGGTGCAATGTCAGAGAATTTCACCTTGCTAGGCAAAGGGTGGCAAGTGAGCTAGGTTCGGTTCAGGCGGTTGTGGAGCGTCAGAGAGGGAGCGCGTGGTAGCGCAGTCGGCAACGACATTTTGCTTCCCAGGTTATAACATGGTGACGTCAAACTCTGCTAGAACTTCA
>NC_051409.1:3462471-3462544 GCF_015228065.2 Penaeus monodon | reverse complement strand
AGGGTCGTGGATAGTATTTTAAAGTTTAAGAGTTTAAAGTTTGGTTTGGCTTCCATTTGATTTCAATGATATT
>NC_051409.1:3461586-3461985 GCF_015228065.2 Penaeus monodon | reverse complement strand
TGCCAGTGGAGTGTTGAAGAATTGTGGAGGAAGTGCGGCGCCGTGGGGTGGGCGTCAGGCTGGCCAAGGCGTTGCAGCGGTGCTCGTGCTCTCAATTATGGTCAGCCGGCCGCCCCTCTGGTAACTCAGGTAACGCCTTTTTCATTCGTGTTATGTAACAAGTGTAAACAAATTATAGTGCTGTTGTCGATTTTTTTTTCCCTCTTTCTCTATTTATATATTTTTAGACTCCTCCTCGACTCTCTTTTTGAATAGAGTTTACCTATAAAAAGGAATCGCATAGGATATTATTGTTACTCATCACATCGAATTTGTTTAAGATGTAAGTCCTTTTTTAATGCCGCCTTTTTTCATCACATGATGACAGTAAATATACAAAATGACGGATTTAACACACTA
>NC_051409.1:3461432-3461569 GCF_015228065.2 Penaeus monodon | reverse complement strand
GAACAGAAGGGAAAATGGACTCCTTGACCCTAATAATTTAGCGAGTGCATGTGGTTGACATACAATAATTTGTATGAGAAAATAAATGATAATAATAACACAACAAATAAATCTTTTAGAAGATCATCCTTTTTAGG
>NC_051409.1:3461140-3461377 GCF_015228065.2 Penaeus monodon | reverse complement strand
TGCTGTCCTTTTCCCTTATCCTCGTTTCCCGCCGCAACAAAAGGTTCATCTCGACATGGTCCGCAGCAAGGCAGAGGAAACCGCTCGTTGACCTCGTGTGAAGGGGGTTGTGACCTTCAGCGGCGTGTTGTTGACCTCCCGGCCGCCTTGTCGGGACGTAAGTGAATGACCCCCTGCGCTGTGACGGATTGAGTTGGACACGCGATTATTCTGCCGTCTCACTTTCCCTTCCAGTTT
>NC_051409.1:3458918-3461053 GCF_015228065.2 Penaeus monodon | reverse complement strand
TCACCTGGCCTCCCTAGGGCCTGCCGGTCCCCCGTCCAATAACATTACTGTCTCCTACCCACCCCCCTCCTCTCTCGCTCCTCATCCCCCTTTCTTCCCTCCCCCGTCCCTCCCGGCTTCGCTATATCTGTAGGATTTATATAATTAATCTATTTTATTTACATTGTCCTTTAATAAAGCTCATTATTCACAATGTGGATATTAAAAGTATTTCACAGGTTTCAAGTAGCTCTCTTTGACTGATGGCTAGCTGATTGCCGGGACGCTCCTGCGTATCGGTGGTCGGTTCTCCTCTCATTGATGTATGGGTTGATATTCTCCTCCACAGGTGTGGTCCTCCTGTTGGGGGGTTGCTGTGCGGCGGCGAGTGAGCGCTCTTCAGCTCTTCGTCCAGGATTCGTTAGTTTGTCCCAGCCTTTCCTTGCTAGGGTCTAGAGTTTGGTTGTTTCCTACTGGCACCAGACCACCGTGTAATTTGCTGTGGAGCATCTGGCTATTGCTATGCATATTGCCTCCTCGTTTCTCCTCTTGTCTTGGAACTGTCTGGCAAATCTGGGCTATGTTTTGCTTTGGAAGATATGCAGGGTTAATAGCTGGTTATCCATGACGAGTCTGATAAGGGTTTGTAAGAATTGTAGTTTGTCTTTTGAGTTCATGTACCAGTAATCGTTCTAGGTTTTTTGTATACTTAGGACATTTTGCTAATTGCCTAATCCTGTTCAGGTGCGTCGATACTCCTTTGAGTCCAAATTCCATGCAAGTATTGTTATCATGTTTAGTAAAAGGGATTCTTTCATGGTCGACAATTACGTCCTCGGTTTTCTTTCCGAGATAGAAAAGTAGTTGAAATTTGTTTTTGTGGGTTTTGATATTTTCACTATTTTCTAATTCGTTTTCGGAATTCCTATTCATTTGTTGTCATATTTGCTAAAACCTTCCCTTAGAGAGTCTTAGTGGGTATATTATTATCTGGTGTGTTGCCATCTGCAAAGGTTACACTGCACAGTTTCTTTCTCGGCTTGCAAAGCTGCTTGTGAAAAAATGAATAAAGTTGGGCCTAAGTATGAGCCCTTGAGGGCACTCCGATTAGTATGAGGGAACTTTGATTCTATTACATTTCCCATATCGTGTATTGTATGCGCGTTGGTCTTTGCTATTTCAAAGAATTTCCTCCATGATGTCATGGAGTTTATATGAAGATTTTAAGTCCTCACTTCCATAACGTTCGAAAGCTTTCTCTATATCACGACATACTGTGTTGTGAATTGTAATATGTTTTCATATAGAGAATTGGGGGTGGCTTTTGGCTTCTTTCCTCCCCGGAATCCGTACTGACTAAGGTTGAACATATCAATTCTCTTCGGGCATGTAACTATTATTCTGTTGTGTGATTTTTTTTAGAGGTTCATGGGTCTTGCCAGGTATTTCTGTGATATTAGTCTGTAGTTTTCAACTTTCCTAGAGTCCTTTCCTGCCTTTGGTATTAATGATGCATTAGAGCAGTTTTGAAATATTTGGTCGAGAACATAGCATTTAATCGATCCTTTAATATCTTGTTGGCACATCCGGGATCGATAGCTGCATCACTGTCTTTTGTACACTGCTTTGGGTCCCGGGCTTTGTCCGCTGAAAGAAATTGTTATTATTGACTTGATGTCTCCCGTTATTAGTTCTGGTGAGAGGATTGGTATATTGGTAACTAATCAACCGGCGCGTTTTAAGTTGCTGCCCACCAAAGTAAATGGTTCGCATCAGGATTGATCTTGAAAAAGATTTGGGCGTTCCAGAAACTTCGCAAGTGCCGCTCTTCTTTCTTCAGGTCATCGACTATTTTTTCATTGCTGGGAGTTCAGTATATAAGGTGTTTATTCGCACTGGCATCCCTTACACGTCTATTTTTTCCAGAATTTATTAGGAAGTCGTTCGTAGGGTCCGATCAATGGGAGTTTCTTGTACAAGTATGTTTCCAGTGTTAGTGGATAATCTTCTTGCTTTCTTCCTTCATATCCTCCTGTGTTTGCTTTATTGGCTGCGAGAAGTGGTGGTCCATCGAGATGATTTAGATAATCTTTAAAGTGATTTTGTGTGTCCATTGTAGCAATTTAGAGGTTTACTTGTTAAGGGGTGAGGTAGTG
>NC_051409.1:3455836-3458891 GCF_015228065.2 Penaeus monodon | reverse complement strand
GAGGGGGGGGGGAGATTGCTCTATTCATTTTCATTTGCAATACTTTCATCGCAGTTCTTATGGTATTGGGAGTCTCGTGTATCCTTTGTCAAATGTGTATCCCTGTGGGGCTCGTTATCACATGATGTAGACTGAGTATTTCGCCTCATTATCTCTTTAAATTCGGGTACGGGAACCCTAGGGGGTCGTTCGGTGCCATAATAGCCGTCCCCCTCAAGAAAAAATTGCTCTTTAAAATCATCAAGAAGTTTGTGTTGATATAGTGCCTTAAAATAGCAATAGCAACAACGGCGTCTCCTTCATTTAGGTTCTGTTTCCGTTGGTAGACATTGCAACACGAACTTTTCAATATTCCCCGTTTTTGTAGACAATGGATGTTAATTAGTATAGGTTAGGGTCTTCAGTTGAATCCATGTTCGAGGGTTTCGTGCTTTCCTTGTGCACTGAATTATATGACGATTTGCTAATAGTCCATGGTAGTTCATTATATCTTGTAGTCTGTGCAAATGTTCGGAGCTAGTTGCTCTGCTCTCGTTCCACTTACATTCTCATTTCTCTCGAAGGCTTGATGTGTGACATACTGAAGTTCTGAAGGCTTGAGGTCAATGGTTCTGATGTTCAGGTTGCCCTCGATTACTTGATCATAACGGTAAAATATTATGGGATGGTATTTATATTTGAGTGATGTTTGGGCTCGTTAGTAGAGTTTAAAATGTCAGTGTGCTTGGTTCGTCTGGGATATGTCATGTGCTGTCTCTCTTGCTCTCTTGCATCCCTTTGAAATATTAAGGGCCGGGCGTTTCCTCATGCAAAGACTGGTTTCTGTTGTAGGGTTCTTGATTTTGTTGCTGGTGTTCATGACGGTTGACTGGAGGCTATAGTCTCCACCGTTTTTTTTTCCGTCTTTGATTCTTGGGTGCGAGTGTGTCGTCTTTCTTGATCAACATATAATCAACAGAACACGCAGGGGGCTGTGTTTTTTTCTGTTTGCCTATATTCGGTTGGGGAATCTGACCTTAGTTAGTGTTAAGGGAGTCCATCGCATATTGTTGTCTGGAAACTGCCTGGTTCCCAAGGCGTCTTGAGTGCATGCGTCAAATATGGCTACACATTATGCAAGCAGCTGCATTCGTGGGAGAAGAGTTGAGTATCACTTCCTTGTTTAAGATATTTTGGCCCTTCTCTTGTCATTTTATTGCAATTGATCTTATCATTGTTTGCCCCTGCATTGGTCGTTTTGAGTAAGGCTGGCTTTTACTCTGCTTGCTGCTGTTCTTTCGTTCTTTCTTTTATAATTCACCATTGCAATATTCAGTCTAGTTTTATTATTTTTTCCTGCTATCGTTGTAGGTATGTTCTCTGGGTTACATTCTGAGCAAGCTTTGTAGTGTATGAACCGAGTGCTATTTGATTTAGAGGGTCATATTTTGTAACATGCTGTAGCATGGAATGAGATTGATAGAAGATCTCTCTTCCGGTGGCTGGCAGGAAGCATGAGGTTGAAAGAGAATGCTAAATTCACATTTCGCATGGGGGCATATTTTTTACCATTTGGTAGTGGTGTTCCGAATATTATTGTTCACGAGATGATATGCTTAGGTAGTTTGATCACCTAATTCTATACGTTAAGCTCCGTGGGCTATCCTTCTCTATGCTGGCGTCTTTATGTCATCATCACTGAATTCGTGATTTGCCTGTCGATGTTCCTTATAACAAATTGTCCTCTTATCTCAAAGGTTTGTTTAAGGAAAATTGACTTACATCCCAGCGACATCAGCTTTTCAATTGTAATTCACATATTTGGAAGACAGTTATTTGATTGCCAAGCTTGGCTATTGTGCTGCTTTTTTATTGGCCAGGATTATTTGTCTTTGTGAAGATTCGGAATTCTGCATTATGAATCGGGTTAGAACGGCAGTCCATGTTTGCAGTGTTGTTGATTGAGCTTCAGCATTTTCCGTAGGGCGGTGGCTGCCATGGTTGTTTGCGGCAGTTTGTTGGCTTGTGTTGGGCCTTCCATGTGAGGCTCGCCGTTTCTGTGCAACTAACTTTTAAATTACCCTTGTATAGGATGGTATTTGCTATAAATTTTCTTATTCTCTGCCGGCCACGGAACGGGTCTGATGCCGGGAACGATGACGGTCGGAACCTTACACCTAGGAAGAGTTTTCAGACCAACGGCTATGTCCCTGAATGACAAAATCGCGCAGTGTAATGGTCAGGGTACACTAGAGGCGTTACTAGTCCGGCGGTGGCGATCATGTGTGTCCGCGTCGTGGGACCGAAAGTACGTTCACTTCAAACACTAATCGTCCCGCTTTCCTCTCCCCTTGCTATCAACAGGTCGTGAGTGCGTGGAGCGCTGTCTCCTTACAGTGGTGGGTGACCTGAAAAAGAGCGTGGCCGTTTTCTTTCGCCTTTCTAGTGTAACAGCAGGTCAACCATGACTCCCAGAATTCAGCGGCAGTCCTCTCCAGTACTTACTCCATAGTACCTTCTCTAGTTTTGGTAACGTACCTGTGGCGACTTTCACAGACCTAATACATCCTGTAAGGTTATGTGCTTTTCTCTCAAAAGTGTTAATCGGAACCAATTGCGTTTATTTTGAATGTTTTTGTTTGAATTTAAGCTTTCATCTGAAAACGTAAACATCGAAATCTTTACTGTTAATCATGGAATAGGCGTCCAATAATGTGATAATATATCGATGTCCATTTATAAGCTGAAGGAAATTTGGACCTGACAAAATATTTAGTATTTGTATTGGCGGAGAATTGGTCAAATACACGCAGACCTTCACAGAGTTTTAATTATATTCTTAGTACTAGTCGACAGTGGCTTCGATCTTCGTGTCCCTCCCTTTTTGTGCTGCAGATTTTCGGAGTGTCACGGAACATTTTAACGCTGTGTTACATTCAGGTTGTTTGTTTTTAATAGGGCCTTGTTTTCGGTTTGTATTCATATCAGGAGAGTGCAATAGGCTTTTAGTGGCTTTACCGCATGGCCCCAGGGATTTGCGGATTGAGTACCGGCTTCAGCATGCGGGGTCAGAAAA
>NC_051409.1:3455634-3455744 GCF_015228065.2 Penaeus monodon | reverse complement strand
AGGAAACTGGCCCCTCTATATAGCAGACGTACATCGGGGGTTGTCTTTTTTTTGAATTACGTTTTATGATCAAAAATTTGAAAGATTCTCGTTAATATAGTTAGGTGAGA
>NC_051409.1:3453954-3455201 GCF_015228065.2 Penaeus monodon | reverse complement strand
ACAAACCATCTAAGATTATTTTTATTCTCCACTTTTTCATCATCACATTTAACTTTTCGCTCTTCCCCGGTGTGGGGATTTATCCATTTATCTATTTATTTATATGTTCATCCGTTCACGTATTTATTTATTTGTCCGTCCAGGTGTGTTCATTCTATCTTCATCCCGTTTATGATTTACTTGTCGCTTCCCTAATTATTTATTTTCTTGTTCATACATTCATTTATTTTTCTTGTTCATCTATTTTGCTTTCTTGTTCATCTATTTTGCTTTCTTGTTCATCCATCTATTCATTCTCTTCATCATTTATATATTTTCTTCTTCATACGTTTATTTTATTGTGTTCATGCCACTTTACTTGTTCAGGTAATACGTAATTTCTATTCATTCCATTTATTTATTCTTGTCCATGGGGGCTATATATTTATTTTCTTGTTCATAGGGGCCATTTAATTTTTCTGTTCATGCATTTATTTAGTTGGTCCATCATTTATATTCATGTGTCTTGTTCAAATCCATTCTTACATGTCATGTATTATTCATTTTCTTATTCATCCATTATTTATTTTCTTATTCCTCCATTATTTATTTTCTTATTCATGGCCATTATTCATTTTTTCTTGTTTCATCCATTTTTTTTCTTCAATCGCATTTATTTATTTCTTTTTCATCCTTCTTGTTCATTGTTCTTGTTCATCTCATTGATTATTTTCTTCTTCATCCTTCTATGTTATTTTCTTGTTCTCCATTTATTTTCTTGTTCATCTTTATTTTCTTGTCATCCATTTTATTTTCTTGTTCATAGAGGGTCCATTTATTTCTGATTCCGCCATTTTTTATTTTTTTTCTCCCCAAATTTTTTTGTTCTTTCCAAATTTTAAATTTTTTTTTTCCTCCCAATTTTCTTCTTCATCCAAAAGCGTTACCATTTATTTCTTTTTTTCTCCAATTTTCTTTTCACTTTTTTTCTTGTTCATCTTTTTTTTCATTATCCTTTTTTCTTGTTCATCCAATTTTCTTTTCATCCCATTTTTCCTTTCTCTTGTATCTCTCCCTTTTCCCCCATTTTGGGGGTCCCCCCAAGAAGCGGGGGTGGGGCTCCCTTCAAATCGTAACCTGTGGGGGTTTTTCCCCTCGAGGGGGGTCTTTTTTAAATGTCCAAAGGAGGGACAGGAGGCTAGTTTTTTTATTTTTCGGGGTTGTGTGACATGTTTTTTTTTTCTTCCACACCTTTTATTATATTCCCC
>NC_051409.1:3453554-3453760 GCF_015228065.2 Penaeus monodon | reverse complement strand
TTTTTTTGGTTGCGCCTCTTCCCTCCCTTCCTCTCTTTAATTCTGGGTTTCCCCAACACCAATATTATTTTTTTATTTTATAATTAATAAATTATTGAATTTTTTGTTATGTATTCCTTTTTTAGTGATTTTGTATAAGTGGAATTATTTTTTAGTTTAACAACAATTGGGTATATAGAACCTTTTTCTTATATTAAAATCTTTTC
>NC_051409.1:3453104-3453335 GCF_015228065.2 Penaeus monodon | reverse complement strand
CAATTCAAAAATTTCAGTAAACTTGATTAAAAATAGATATGAAATTTTAAATTATTCCCCGTACTTTAGGGACTTCTAGGATAAGAAGGGAAAAGTTACTTTCAAAAATTTTTATTTGAAACTGCACATCTATCTCCCCCCCCCACCCCCAATCTATCATACAGAGAATATTAGGCCCCCATATGTGTGTATGTATTCGGAAAGGGAGTTTACCATATAAACCCCCTTTTG
>NC_051409.1:3452888-3452998 GCF_015228065.2 Penaeus monodon | reverse complement strand
ATTATAAAATTTTATTGTTATTTCTACCATCGTTTTCCTGAAAACATTTTTTAAAAAATTCACACACCAAAAAAAATATCCCCCCAGATTGACTGGGGCAAAAAGGGGCG
>NC_051409.1:3451968-3452679 GCF_015228065.2 Penaeus monodon | reverse complement strand
TGGGATACATACTTTGTGTGTATGGATATACAAATCACCCTTTTTTGTCTCTCCCCCTTTTTGCTTTGGACGCGCGACGGGAAACTGACGAAACAGGGTGCGTCACATTTTCCCAAACGACGGAGAATTTGCTTTCGGAGTTCTCCCTGCGGGAGTAGGTCTTGAGGGGGGTGCACGCCCCCGCACCTGAAGCGAAGTTGACAGTTTCCCCTGAGTGGCCGAAAAGAAGCAAATTTAATTAACTTTTTTTTCCCGTGAAATTTTCGGCTAGAAACGTAGGGCTGTTCAGACGGCGTGCTGATGGGAAATAAAGCAGAAGTAAAAAAGCTTTGTAACTTTCCCTCCCGCATCCCCCGCGGGGAGAGGGGGCGACGGAGGGCGCCTGGACTCTCACCTACGGGGTCGGGTCGGGCCAGGGGGCGGGGATGCGCTGCGCACCCCATCACCCTCACGCCAGCAGGAGGGGGCGAGGGGGAGCTCGTGGGCCCAGCAGGGCAGTGAGGAGCAGAGGAGGGTCGGGCGCGGGGGGGGCGGACTCCTTCGCGCTGAATTTTTTTGGGCCCCGGGGCAAAACCCCCCCCCCCTTCGTTTTCTTTTAGACAGAAAAAAATTTTTGAGAAAAGGGGGAATGAAAACTTGTATAAATACATATTTTTTAGAGAAAAAAAAATGTATTTAAAAAAATAAAAACCTCCACAACAAAAAAAAACA
>NC_051409.1:3451341-3451587 GCF_015228065.2 Penaeus monodon | reverse complement strand
TCTAACCCACACACACGCACGGAAAATATTGCGTGGTCACCCCCCGTGAGGAAAAAAGCAATCTTGGCGAGGCCCTCGGGGCCGCCGGCAACTGTGCTTGCGTGTCGGGATGGGTACCGGGGGAGCCTTCCTCTTTATTATAAATTTTTTTTGGGTTTTTTGTATCCAGTTTTTGCGTATAATTTTTTTTTTTACTTCTGCTGTTTCCTTTTTTCTTTCTCTTTCCCCCTCCCCCCACTTACTCGG
>NC_051409.1:3450223-3450771 GCF_015228065.2 Penaeus monodon | reverse complement strand
GAGAGAGAGAAAAACAACAACGACAGAGGGGGAAGAGAGCTAAAAGAACAAAAAAGGGAAAACCCAGACAACGCCGACAGACTAGGAACACAGACCAGGGGATTTGCTACGCCGCTTTCCTTCCCTCGAACCCCTTGTGATCAAAAAATTTAACCCCGCGAGTTTTCCTCCAACTCCCCTTTAGACCGCAGATTCCGGGGATTCGTGTGAACTGGCCACGCAGCGCATACGTACACAACGCACTACGTGGGATAATCTACGTTTATAAATTTTCATATTTGTACTTTAACGCACACACCTATTCAAAAAAAAACAAAAATCACATCAAAACTCCACATACAGAAAATGCAAAAAAAAAAAATACACGCACTCACAAGCGCACTTAAGTAACGAAAACCACACTTACACCATACATCACCAAAATTGTATTGTTGTATTAATGTGTTTTTTGTATTGTACTTTCCTTTTTTTTTCTCCCTTTGTCTTTTCTTCGTAATAGGGGAATCTACGCACGGGTTTTTTTCCTCCACAAGGTAAGCGATCGTAAG
>NC_051409.1:3449888-3449981 GCF_015228065.2 Penaeus monodon | reverse complement strand
GAAAAATATTTGAACAGTGAACTAAAATCAAGGCCTAAAAAAGAAATGGAAAGAAGAACAAATAGTTAATAAAATAAACAAAAATCAACGCAT
>NC_051409.1:3449200-3449734 GCF_015228065.2 Penaeus monodon | reverse complement strand
GGAGAACATACAAAGATAAAGATGAAGAGAATTAGAGGGAACTTAATAGGAAAATACATCGAGAATGTGCATAAACAAAAGAAGAATGGTTGAACAGCTAGAAAGGGTTAAGCAACAGAATATGTACGATAAAGGAGGAGAAATCACAAGCAAAAGAAAATAAATCAGTGAATAACAAGAAAAAAGAGGGCTGGAACAGTAGCCATGGAGCTAAACGAGGGAAGAGATATGTAGAACGAATATATTAGAGAATTATTTACAGATAAAAGAGAAGAACGCAGAGACTTACAAAATGATGAGGGGCCAGACATAATGAAGGAAGAAATAGAGACAGCACAAAAAGGATGAAAAGAGGCAAAGCAATGGCAAAGACGGAGTTGCAGCAGAAATACTGGAGGCATTAGATGAATTAGATATGAAAATCATGACAGAGATTGCCAACACGACCAACAGTACAGGACACTTAATAGTACGAATGTGTCAATACAGCAAGATTCAAGGAACACTAGAATGTAATAAGCATCTGATAATCAT
>NC_051409.1:3448473-3448981 GCF_015228065.2 Penaeus monodon | reverse complement strand
CAAAGAACTATTAGATATGCTTATCAGAATATGAGTAGACGGGAGAGATGCAAGACTGATAGAAAACCTATATTGGAGACAAGAAGGAACAGTAAAAGTAAAATATGAGACATCAGGCAAAAGTGTATGATGTCACCCGATTTATTTAATCCGTATAGCGAAATAATCATGAGGGAGATCCATCACTTAAAGGGTGTGTCAGTAGTTGCAAGAAACATCACGAACATCAGATATGCTTATGACACCCTTCTGCTGGCAGAGTCAGAAAATCACCTACAAGCACTAGTGACAACCTTAACAGAAGCAAGTAAAAGAAAGGGTCTAACAGCAAACAAAAAGAAAACTGGGGTTATGGTAATCACAAAAAAGGAAGGAATCAACATACAGGTGGAAGAAACAATATTAAAACAGGTTGACCAATTTAGTTATCTAGGCAGCCTGATAACATGGGATGGGAGAAGTGACAAAGAAATATACAGTAAGCTCTCAATGAGGGCGAGAAGATCTG
>NC_051409.1:3448056-3448200 GCF_015228065.2 Penaeus monodon | reverse complement strand
CGCCTAAGATACATTGATGGAATGATTAGTTCAATGGAAGGAAGAGGGACACCAGTACAGCTGTTCAGAAGAACAAGGAATAGAGAAGACTGGCGTTCCATGGTGGCCAACGTCCAAGTGGAAAGGCACTCCGATAAGGATAAG
>NC_051409.1:3447370-3447812 GCF_015228065.2 Penaeus monodon | reverse complement strand
TTTGGGAAGAAATGTGGAACCTGCAGAAGGCAAGGCAATCTTACAGTAATGATCCTGTAGGTAGACCATGAGGGCGTTGAGGTACAGCGGCGTGGCCAAGTCGCCGCCCATCTGCTGGCAGAAGCTGCGGGCGTCGTCCCATGAGAGCTCGTACTTGGTACTCGTCCAGAAGCACTGAGACATCACCGGAAAGAAGGGCGCCGGGCAGGCGGTCACTGCAGGAGGGAAAGCGAAAGCGTCAGTGCTTGAGGTCGGGACCTTGCTGCTGGGGGAACCGGGGGGGGGGGGGCGAAACCTTTGTCGAAAATGCTGCGGCCAGTAAGCTGAACGTCCATCGGTGTTTGTGTTGAGCTTAAGCTATGAAGACGTGTGTTCCGGAAATCTTATAATACAGAATTTCGGTGACTTTAGTAACAGCAGCAGAGTGTGTTTATACGTGAAC
>NC_051409.1:3446455-3447184 GCF_015228065.2 Penaeus monodon | reverse complement strand
CCTCACGCATGAGTGGAAGCGAAACGAAGCAAATTTAATTAACTCCTTTCCTGTGAATTTTCGTGCCAGAACCTTGGTCTGTATCAGACGTGCGTGGCTGATGGAGAAGATGAGAAGCAGAAGTAAATAGCTTGTGTAACTTTCCGTCCCGCATCCCTCGCGGGCCAGAGGGAGCGACGGAGGCGCCTGGACTCTCACCTACGTGGGTCGCGGTCGCGGCCAGGGCGGCGGGCACGAGGGGGCTCCTGTGGTAGCGCTCGGACGCCTCGCCGCTCCACATGAGCATGCTCAGGAGGTAGCCGGGGACGTCGCTCGCGCCGGGGGGGACGTCGTTCGCGTCGGAGGCCTCCACCAGCGCGCCGCATGCGACTGCAGCACCGCATGCGACCGTCAGCGCCAGCAGGAGGGGGCGAGGGGGCAGCATCGTGGCCTAGCAGGGCAGTCGAGGAGCAGAGGAGGGTCGGGCGCGGGGCGAGCGGCGAATGGCGATCCTTGCGCCGGCGGGACCTTATATTCCTCCCTGGGCGAAGGGCGGCAAGGGGGAGGCGAGTCTCCCGCGCAATCATGTCGGTCTACATACGGATGAACATGTGCGTAAAAGTGTAAGTTTACATTAATATACTTACACACACACATATTGTCCGCATAGAGACAGCGGGGACATCTGTTTAACTGATGAACACATAGTCTGGCTTGTGTCCCTTCGTTAGTGTTATTCAAATTATTAGA
>NC_051409.1:3443992-3444762 GCF_015228065.2 Penaeus monodon | reverse complement strand
CATGCGCGCGTGTGCGTGCGAGTCGCTCTCTTTCTCTCTCTAATAATTTGAATAACACTAACGAAGGGACACAAGCCAGACTATGTGTTCATCAGTTAAACAGATGTCCCCGTTGTCTCTATGCGGACAATATGTGTGTGTGTAAGTATATTAATGTAAACTTACACTTTTACGCACATGTTCATCCGTATGTAGACCGACATGATTGCGCGGGAGACTCGCCTCCCCCTTGCCGCCCTTCGCCCAGGGAGGAATATAAGGTCCCGCCGGCGCAGGGATCGCCATTCGCCGCTCGCCCCGCGCCCGACCCTCTTCTGCTCCTCGACTGCCCTGCTAGGCCACGATGCTGCCCCCTCGCCCCCTCCTGCTGGCGCTGACGGTCGCATGCGGTGCTGCAGTCGCATGCGGCGCGCTGGTGGAGGCCTCCGACGCGAGCGACGTCCCCCCCGGCGCGAGCGACGTCCCCGGCTACCTCCTGAGCATGCTCATGTGGAGCGGCGAGGCGTCCGAGCGCTACCACAGGAGCCCCCTCGTGCCCGCCGCCCTGGCCGCGACCGCGACCCACGTAGGTGAGAGTCCAGGCGCCTCCGTCGCTCCCTCTGGCCCGCGAGGGATGCGGGACGGAAAGTTACACAAGCAATTATTTACTTCTGCTTCTCATCTTCTCCATCAGCCACGCACGTCTGATACAGACCAAGGTTCTGGCACGAAAATTCACAGGAAAGGAGTTAATTAAATTTGCTTCGTTTCGCTTCCACTCATGCGTGAGG
>NC_051409.1:3443657-3443802 GCF_015228065.2 Penaeus monodon | reverse complement strand
GTTCACGTATAAACACACTCTGCTGCTGTTACTAAAGTCACCGAAATTCTGTAATATAAGATTTCCGGAACACACGTCTTCATAGCTTAAGCTCAACACAAACACCGATGGACTTCAGTTACTGGCCGCAGCATTTCGACAAAGG
>NC_051409.1:3443429-3443557 GCF_015228065.2 Penaeus monodon | reverse complement strand
CTTATCTTATAGTACATTTATGAATATCATCGCATACCGTCGACCATTTTATATCGAGATTCCTAACCTCTTTACTATCTTATTATAGAACTATCCGGACCCCCCCCCCCATCCCGAATAGCGACAAG
>NC_051409.1:3442748-3443351 GCF_015228065.2 Penaeus monodon | reverse complement strand
AACGTCACTGAAATGTATAACGCAAGGGCTGCGACTCAACCCCCGCCTGGAAGACAAAGAATCCAACACGTATGCACAGCAGGATATGTATGCATGTTTGTACAGCATGAAAGATCACAAGAATACTGGAATGTACCCCGGAGATACAGCATACTAACCTGTGACATAAAAAACATAATATAATGAGTATAATGCAAGGTATTCCTGATGAAGAGTTGAGTCGACGGTCGTGGCGGTGATATAGGATGATGGAGTGGAAGGATACATATTCAGGACGACGTATGGCAGTATCAGACACTAGATGGCAGTAATTATCCCATAGTCTGCACTGTGCCGCCATCTATTGAGTAAAAATGTAGCCGCGAGATCGAGTTTCCCTCCTTTGAAATCACGATTCACGGGGTCCACAGCAGTAATGGGACGGGCCTGCCGGCTCCTCCGCGGATGCCCATCCGTTGCCTCCGCGATGGCCGAGTGTGGAGGGCACCCATACTCTGTGTCACTAATTCACGCGCGAGATAACCGTGAGCCGTGGCGCGAAACTGGTCTGTTATCGCCACGGCCTCCTCCGCAGGCAGAGGTTGCACCTAACTACCTAAATTT
>NC_051409.1:3441934-3442078 GCF_015228065.2 Penaeus monodon | reverse complement strand
TTAAAATTTTCTTTAAATGCGTTTATATAAATTTATCATCAAGATCTATTTTTAAATTACAATTAATTTTATTATAAATTTTCTAGTACTATATAAAACACATAACATACACTACACACACGCACAGCACACGCACCACCCCCA
>NC_051409.1:3441262-3441606 GCF_015228065.2 Penaeus monodon | reverse complement strand
TGAATCTTTTCAAAAAATTAATCTTTTTATAAACAAAGTTCTTACATAATTTTTTTTCTTTCCTTTTTTCCTGATGCGAGCTTTATAAACCATACTCCTTTTTTTGGCGAAAAAAACAAAAAAAAAATAATCGCATCTTTTGTGTCCTGACGTGGATTGCTTTTTTTTTTTTGTGCGGAAATTTTCCGAATTTGGCATAAATATTTTAATTTTTTATTCGGGGTTCTTTTACATGTTTTATGATTTCAGTCATTGTTTTTACAGTTCTGTAAAATCAAATAAGAATGATATTTGTCTTTTTTTTAAAAGGTTTTCTACCACCTTTTTTTTTGGCATTGGGATAC
>NC_051409.1:3440835-3441243 GCF_015228065.2 Penaeus monodon | reverse complement strand
CCCCTTTTTTAATTGGTTACTGGAGAGCCCGGGGGTACTTAATGCCCAAAGTATAAAATTTTTTAAAATACTATTTAGCTTTTTTAGTAAGAAAAAGCGGAAACTTTTACAGGGTTTTTATTTTAAATTTTGCACCATGGCCCCAAAAAATTGAAAAAATATACATTTTTGGGGAATCACTAGCTAATTCGCTATTTCCGACTTTTACGTGATCCCCGAAAACTAACATTGAATGTTTGCATACACCTTGATTCATTTATAATTTTGCCCAAAAAAAGCACTCTCAAGCATTTTGCTTACTTGGAAAGTTTCAAAAAGGGGTTTTACATGGAGATGAAAGCTTAGAAAATGATTGTGTTGGAAAAAAACCCGCGTCTCCCCGATTTCCGTATAGAAAGGCCCCCAAGG
>NC_051409.1:3439549-3440780 GCF_015228065.2 Penaeus monodon | reverse complement strand
GCAGTATATATTAGGCTTCGGATCCACAAACCTTCACATACTTAAAAAAAAATTATCTTGATCTGGTGAACCACAAACATATCTTCGCCAAGTGTTGTATTATTACAGAAGTGTGACTTCTTTCTAACACAAATTCAGTTGTATCTACAAAAGAATTCTCCAAGTATCTAATGCAACTATCACATTAAGCGCTGCATCAACTGGTCTAGTCGATGGTTGTGCAGCCAAATTCACACATATCTCCAAAATGGCACTTTTTGTACTTTTTGAGAGAGAAAAATCAATTCCACTTCCGCAATTTGTCACTAACTGTAGTATGGCATTTAGAGGTTATTACGAAGTGTCTTCGAGGTGTGGAGCATTATACATTTAACATACTTTTGTCTTGTTAAGTTTGAAAAAATGGATTATTGTACAGATATGAATGTTTTACCCGTTTTTTTGTTCACTCATTATCCCATATCTCAAAAGAAAATTACACTAAAAAAACCCTATATATAAGGTGAAAAAAACAAAACACCCCAAAAGCAAGCCCCGATTTTTCAGTTAATCCCAAAAGGGTTTATTTGAAAATCATTTTAAAAATCCCTATGCCCGCCCTTTCCCCTTCAGATATAAAGACTAAAAATACGATACAACACTAAGTTTTTTTCCTTTTCCAACGTTTTTCCTTCCAAAAGGGGCTCCACGTTATTTCCCAAAACCACCCCCCCGGCTTAACCAAATGTCAATTATTTTCACCCAATCGGGCCCGGTCATTTCACTTCCAGAAGTCACTTTTAAGATACAACCGGCCCTTTGGGGCCCCAAAACCCTGGGGGGCCGGTGCCAATACCCCAAAAAGCACTGCTCCCAGTCTTTGAAATCATTTTTTCTTTTATTTGTGTTGTACTTTTTCAGTAATAAAGATTTCAATCTGAAAAATACCACTATCATTTGTCCAACCAATCCATTTATTAAGGCGGGCGGGAAAAAAGTCGGGTGGCGAGTGGGTAGTTGCTTTCTTTTAAACCTCGAAAACACGAAAAAAGACTAATCTCTGCTCGCCCCAAACGCCCCTTTTGATATGTCTTAAAAACCAGCAAATTTGAAACTTATGATCCCTTTTCTTTTCCCCCCCCCCTTTAACCTCACTATTCCCCAAAAAAATTTTTAACTTTGTAAGATTTTATGTGCATCTCCCAGTTTGTTTTTTCATCCTGTCGGAGTTTCTTCTTTGCCCAAATAATAA
>NC_051409.1:3432681-3432771 GCF_015228065.2 Penaeus monodon | reverse complement strand
CTCGCAAAGAAAGAAAAGGGAAAAAAAAAGGGAAGGGACGGGGATTTTTATTGCTATAGATGTTTTTTTTATGTAATTTTTCAGTTTTTT
>NC_051409.1:3430998-3431967 GCF_015228065.2 Penaeus monodon | reverse complement strand
GTTTCGCCCCCAGCCGAGGCCGTCCCCCTCGACTTTTTTGTCAGGTCGAGTTCCTGGGGAAGACGACGACCGGGGGATACAAAATCCCCAACGATATCCCCCGGGACATTGATTATGGGGGCCCAAGTGACGATACTTAGATTTCGTCTCACACTCGTTGGACTCGACATTCGTAGGGATGAGCCTCTGTCCATCCCGTCAATAAAACAGGGAACGAACGCTCCAGGGACCCAGACTTTAGGGGGAGGGAGGGAGAATTTCCCCAAAAATACATTTTTTCTGGTACACCTGGTGTAAAGGTTTGATTTGGGCCAAAAGATTCGCTCCCTAGCAGTCTAAGGGAGTTCATCATGACAACTTATTGACTTCATGTGGAAGACGAAAGGTATTAAGTTATTCGCTAGCTTTTTTTTTATATAATTACTGCTATTATTCAATACTAAAAGGGGTAAAAAGTGACCTAATCCCAAAATGCATAATTTCCCTAGAAGATTTGCGGAGGGAACGAGCCCGGACGAAAGGCGAGGGCCCCCAATCACGATACCGAGCTCCTTTTACCTTGGCCCCGGGCTGCTGAGGGGATAAAAAAAAACCTCGGCGGGCCCTTTTCTGGGAGGAATCCGGGGGTGGCCATCCCAATTTTCCCGTCGCCTGCCTCGCGAGATTTTTGGAGCAGTTTTTTCCCGAACCTCCATTTTCAAAAATAATGGGGGGAATTTAAAAGGGATGGCGACTGTGGAAAAGCTGGGGGAACATTACTTTCTTGGCGACGTTTTAGGAAGGTCTCCCCCCGGAAGGGCAAATATCGTTTTGATAGTCTTGTGGAAATTTGGGGTCGCCTAAGTTTCCCCATTACAATCCGAGCAAGCGGGCAAGATTTTGGGATAAAAATTTAAACTTTCAGCCAGTGAGGGGCCCCTGTGCGGATACACTGCCGTTTTTTAAGATATTACGGAAGGGGCGGGGCTC
>NC_051409.1:3430093-3430816 GCF_015228065.2 Penaeus monodon | reverse complement strand
GGGACTGGACTCCCGTATTCTCCTACCGGCAGTTTGGGGTTGTCCTGGATGGATGTAAAGCGGTAAAAAAGCTTTTAGGTCCCCACATCCACACGGGGGGAGGGTTCTTGGGCCCTGGAGGTTCGATGGGCTCCAAGCCAGGGCGTCGTTGCGTACAACGCGGAATGAAAGGGGGTGATTGGGCGACCAGTGCTCAGTCATACCCTTCAGGCGCAGGCCTGAAAGGTATAAGAAGATTTTTTTTTATTTTATGACTTAGCTACTGTAACAGCCCCTGTTTACAAGTATTAGGAACAGGGGCGAAAAAACGTTTCGCCTCGTCCTCGCCATGTCGATTAAAAACAGTTTTCCTCCCCATACGAGCCCACAGTGCAAGAGGGCGCCCGTCAAGCTGCCTTCTCCTTTCCCGGGGTTTTGGGGGAGGGCGCACATATTGTGAGGGAGACCCTGGAAAGAAATACAGAGATGCTTTCCCCTGCTACAGGGGCCGGAGGAGGGGGGATGACCAGAAAAAAAAAATGGTGTCCGGCATGCGAGGGGGCCTATGCACCTACGGGTGCTTTGAAAAGTACCATCCAGAAAAATTTGACATAAATAAAACAATAAAATGGGATGGTACAAAATTTTGTTTCTTGTTTTCCTTTCTTAATTGAAAGAGGCAGCTAAGTCCAACTTCTCCTTCCTATATAAAAAACGCAAATTTTTTAATTTTAAATAAACTAA
>NC_051409.1:3428677-3429271 GCF_015228065.2 Penaeus monodon | reverse complement strand
GAAATAAAGGAAAGTGACTTAATGGCATGTTGTTACTTTTCACGTTTTCAAAACTGCGGCAAAAAAGGGTAATCATCGATTTTTTACACCTCAACAACGGGAAAAAACAAACCGTTTTTGTGTCTTGTTCTGGTGAATGAGGGAGTGTTGGTGTGTGAAATGGAAGAGAATGTGGAAGAGAATAAAGTGATGGGCTAAAACAAAAGTGAAACAAAAAACAAGAATGTGATAACTAAAAAATGACTTTAAATGAAAAAATTTTTAACTCCACTTTGAATAAGTCATAATGGGCCCGGGAATGTACGCATTAGGAACGGGACTGAAAAAAAATATATTATGCAAGCTTCTCGGGGGGGCAAATATTCCGGTTAAAAAAGTGTGATGAGCCATGACTATTGTCTCAGTTGGGATTCGCTAAAAAATTCTGATATTCCGAGAACCATGTCTAGCTTTAAAGTAAGTTTATGTGAGAGTTCATCGATGGGGGTCCTATGCACTAACGAAATACGCAAATGAGAACGAGTGGGAAAAAGCTAATTAACCCACGAAGGGCGAAACTGAAGACGAGAGGGAAAAAAATGCAAAATTTCCACG
>NC_051409.1:3428161-3428265 GCF_015228065.2 Penaeus monodon | reverse complement strand
TTTGGCTACGTTTATCCTATGGTATCTAAACATAACAACCAAATAAGGGAAATTTGACTGTCTCTCAGGTCTTCCGCGTGGCGACCCCCCAGAGGAAAAGGGAA
>NC_051409.1:3427731-3428132 GCF_015228065.2 Penaeus monodon | reverse complement strand
TATTATGTGAGTAAAAATAAAGTATATGATGCCGTGGTAAGAAAAACAAAATCCCGTCAGATAAGGAAAAGAACTGAAAAGTAGGACGAAACTGTAAAAGAAAATGAATCTAGAATTGGGAAAATAATTTTGCAAAACCCAAAAAGCATTCATAGTTTTTTGAAAAAATAACAAAAAGCGTTTTTCGGTGTAAGTAATCAGTCTAATCTTGAAAACGAGGAAAAATTAATAAATTAATTAACGATTTCGGTTTTTTGACAGCATACTTTGGGTTCAGTTCACCCCAGAAGTCCCGATTTACCGATCTTGCTTTTTTTTTTTGAGGGCAAATCAGAGAGCGGAAACGTCTGTTTCTGACACAATTGTTTTTTTGCACTTTTACCCAGCATACACAACCCCCC
>NC_051409.1:3427116-3427359 GCF_015228065.2 Penaeus monodon | reverse complement strand
CACACCAAAAACCCGAAGCAATATATCCCAAAAAGATCAATTTAAAATATTTTTAGCAAAAAAGCATTATCTGTCAAAAGCCCATTTCATCCCCGATATGTCCCAAATCATGTTTATATCTAATGTTTTTGTAAAATATAGACAGCACGAGATGAGGAGAGTAAAACTAGAATTTTGGGAATCGAAAATAAACAGAGGGAGGCATACGACATATATAATTATATTAAAATTAATTATAAAATA
>NC_051409.1:3426315-3426401 GCF_015228065.2 Penaeus monodon | reverse complement strand
AAAAAAATTGTTTTTAATTTGCCAAAAAAAACAAAAAAAACACCCAAAACCCCACACACCCCAAAACCAAAAAAAAAAAACCCAAA
>NC_051409.1:3425863-3426229 GCF_015228065.2 Penaeus monodon | reverse complement strand
CAAAAAAAAAATTTCGAAAAACCCCAAAATTTTTTCCAACCGCGCTAAACAACAAATATTAATATTAAATTTAAAAATTTTAAAACCTTTTTAAATCTTTTTTTTTTAAAACTTTATTTTATCTTAATCAAATTAAAAAAAAAACAACCGAAAATGGAAATTTTAAAAAAAAGAAAGGGGGGAAAAAATTTTTTTAAATTTTCGTTGGGGAAGGAAAACGAAAAGGGGAAGGGGGAAAAAAGGGGAAATGAAAAAAAAGAATTTTTGAAAAGGAAGGAAAAGGCGGCAAAAAACTTTGACAAGAAAAGGGGCTAAAAAGGAAAGAAAAGGGGGAAAAAACGGGGGAAACCAAAGGAAGGGGGAAAA
>NC_051409.1:3425312-3425474 GCF_015228065.2 Penaeus monodon | reverse complement strand
CAGCAGCTTTTAAAGGGTCAAAGAGTCAGGGAAAAAAGAAAGATCTGGGGAGATTCAAATTACATAGATAAATAAAGGGGAATTTTGATGAAAAAAAAAAGAATATAAATATGCTCTTTCAAATACTTTAAAAAAACCCGGGACTGATCGGGAAAAAAAACG
>NC_051409.1:3424572-3424930 GCF_015228065.2 Penaeus monodon | reverse complement strand
GATTCTAAAAAGGGGGAAAAACGTTTAATTTTAAAATCCAAATTTTTTCCCTGCACCGTAACCCAAAAGAGGAGATTTTTTTTATAAATTTGTTTTATTTATTATCATTTTTATTTTTAAATTATTATCATTGATATCAAATTACTGTTATTTTTTTTATTATTTATCTTTTTTTCTTTATCATTTTTAAATAAAATTTTACAAACCCCAAAACATTCTTTTTATTATCATTGTTTTTTATTTCATTATCATTGTTATTGTTTTTTCCATTTCACTTTTAAAAATCATTATTACTATTCTCACCCAAAAAATTTTTTTAAAAAAATTTTTTTAACTTTTATCATCACATTATCAAACC
>NC_051409.1:3424345-3424488 GCF_015228065.2 Penaeus monodon | reverse complement strand
GAAAAAAATTTTCAGCTAAAAAGGAGAGATAACAAAGGGTATCCTCATGACCATCTTGGCGAGACTATATTGTAAAGACAAAAACCCACCGGTTTATTTTTCAAGGGGACCCCAAATGAGGAATTTTCCCTTTTTCCTTGGAA
>NC_051409.1:3424036-3424131 GCF_015228065.2 Penaeus monodon | reverse complement strand
CATCAGCAGTAAAAAAATCGTAATAGAACGTGTGAAAAATCAAACACTCACCCCTAATTACCCCTACCTGGCCCCCCCCCCCCCGTTTTGTTAAA
>NC_051409.1:3423626-3423997 GCF_015228065.2 Penaeus monodon | reverse complement strand
CCTTTTTTTCCTCACCTCGTCTCGTTTACTTTGGGATGACGGGTATCCCTATGCCCCGGCTGAGAGTGGGGGTCGAGGCTATGCTCCTGCGTTGAAGAGTGCCCGGGGGTTTTTTCATAGAAACAAATGGTAATTGGCCTGGGTAAGAAACTAAAATACTCCGGTTTGAAAAACACAGTAAATTTTTAAATGGCAGAAAACACCCAAGGGGCAATTTTTTTTCCCACAGGTGTATCAATTTTAAATTTGGGGGGATTCTATGAAATGTACCAAAATCAGAACAGAAAAGGGAAAACAAAACCCCCCAAAAAAATGTTTTTACTATATTTTTTTTTTATTTTTCCCGTCGTAGCTGTTAAAAGTTTGGGGAA
>NC_051409.1:3423373-3423446 GCF_015228065.2 Penaeus monodon | reverse complement strand
ATTTCAGGGTGACCACCATTACCGCAAATCATACGAAGGCGACGCGAGAGCCATGACTTCGGCGTTGCTTCGG
>NC_051409.1:3423103-3423298 GCF_015228065.2 Penaeus monodon | reverse complement strand
TCCAATATCTAGCTTCAGTGCAGATGTTATGGTAAAAAAAATAGTTACAGATATTTCAATCCGAAGTCTAGACTCCATCGCATTCGCATGGTTTGCGGTAATTGGCGGTAACTATGGATCTGCCTTATAAGTTCAGGCCTTCGTTCGTATAAAAGACAAACAGAACTTCACAGTCAAACAACTACATGCAATCTG
>NC_051409.1:3422644-3423029 GCF_015228065.2 Penaeus monodon | reverse complement strand
CATAAAAAAAATCATTCATGCGCTTTTCCCTCCCTCTCTGCAGGGGTTTATGAACTCGTTATGACGACTAATATAATTTCTAGCTATATCGGATATAATATGGTAACAATTATAATATAGACAATTAGACGATATTCAACATACTTTTGAATATCTTGCCTAATCGTCATAAGTCTTATATGAGTAATGAACTCCTTATATCTACAGATTAAAAGCAATATTGGTATTCAAAGCAACATTTCCTATTTAACTGTTTTTCTCAGTAAAGTAAGTAATGTTTCAGATAATGTAGGTTCTTAAGTCACATGTCTATTGGAAGAATGTTTTTGTCTTTGATAATGTTTACTAAAACACTATTCTCGGTTTATCCAGTTTAATCACCATT
>NC_051409.1:3422284-3422395 GCF_015228065.2 Penaeus monodon | reverse complement strand
TTTTTTGGATTGATGAACTACGTAACGTTTTTTTCGCCCGAAAGCGAAGGGCTATTGATAAAACCTAACGTTTTGGCATAGCATAACCCCATGCTCGATTTTGAAACCCGC
>NC_051409.1:3422101-3422222 GCF_015228065.2 Penaeus monodon | reverse complement strand
CATCACTTTTCAATTAGCACCGGAAAATGTAAGTTTTCCCGGGGATTGTCTTTTGAAAAGGGGCAACGCAGTTGTTTCCACAAGAGCTCAGCCCCCCAAGGGGATTTTCCCTTCCCTTTAA
>NC_051409.1:3421720-3421899 GCF_015228065.2 Penaeus monodon | reverse complement strand
TAAATCATTAAAAGTTCGGGTCGAGACGAAGGAATATTAGTAGATTTAGATTCCTATGTTATCACTGATCCCACCCTTGATTGGAGAAACCTCTAACCTAAATAACATAACTCATTTTAAAGGGTGTTACTGCCTCTACAAAAACATCACAGGGTTTATGTCACATACCTGTGATTTTT
>NC_051409.1:3421148-3421639 GCF_015228065.2 Penaeus monodon | reverse complement strand
TATATTGTCACCAGTGTTGTTAATATCATTATAATAACCATGATGCCAATAATGGTAATAACGTCCGGGAAAAGAATAGCACTAGATTTTTTCCAGCCCGTTTAAAGGAAATGAGTAATTAGGTGAAGTTACCTAGACTGTTGAGTACCTCCTTAGTGGTTTAGTACTTGTGGAGCCAAAACCAAAACTACAGTGAACATTCAAGCGAGTGTGGGTTTTAAACGATAGTTGTGGTGTCATGTGCTTTCTCGTGACTTGCAGGGCACCTAGGTGTTGGGCAGGTTTATAGAGCTTTGCAACATGCCTTTGATTTATAGCTGATCACGAAGTGTCTGCCCAAAGTCTGCCATGAAGCAGGCATTCCAGGCATAAGAGAAGACACTCCTGGCATGAGACAAGCCTCCTGCATAAACGAAGGCACCCCTGGCATGAGACAAGGCACTCCTGGCATAAAAGAAACGTTTCACAACGAATACAGCACCAGTAACGAT
>NC_051409.1:3419290-3419426 GCF_015228065.2 Penaeus monodon | reverse complement strand
ACCAACATGCAATAAAGACTCGTGGGCTGAAATGAACACCATATTTTATCTTCATTGTGTACAGGCCTTGTTTTTCTTCACCCCACCCCCCCCACACACACAAAGCAATGTTTTTTGGCTTGGAATCAAACATCTT
>NC_051409.1:3418857-3419136 GCF_015228065.2 Penaeus monodon | reverse complement strand
GTATTGCATTATTAGTACTGCACACTAGACTTGGGATTTGCATTCCCGAATTAATATAAATTGATAAATCGATCCTATAAATTGATAACTGATAATAATGATAAATTGACCAAATGAGTGATTCTCCTTAACACATCTTTATCATTAAATAAAAGATGATTAATCTTGCTAGAGAAACCGTGGCTTCTCTCGCAAAGAGGCCAAAGGGGAAGATATAGCCAAAGGAAAGATATTTTTGCTTGGTTCCTTATCTGAGAAAAATTATCGATATGGTAGGTC
>NC_051409.1:3418601-3418743 GCF_015228065.2 Penaeus monodon | reverse complement strand
GACTGAGAGAAGAAATGATTTGTGACTGTTCAATCATATCTATAAAACACCACAGATGTCAAAACAGTTGTGGTTATCTCTTGCACTCCATTTTTCTTCGTGTTTGTTATCTTCGTTAGTTTAATCTCAAATTTATTTCCTT
>NC_051409.1:3417950-3418052 GCF_015228065.2 Penaeus monodon | reverse complement strand
GGGGTTTCGTAAATGTTGCATAAAGGCATTTACTTGAGAACATCGTAGTGTGGTTCTCATCTTTCATTAATATTTAGGCTAAGACGTTGTCGAATTTCGTTC
>NC_051409.1:3416973-3417773 GCF_015228065.2 Penaeus monodon | reverse complement strand
TACTGCGGATCCGATGTTTTTCAAAGATCTGCCGTCCTAGTTAAAATCTCTCAGCTAAAAGAGAAACAATTTTCGTAAATGGCAAAGAAACAAGATATTCTGAAAGTTCACATTCCCTAATATTGTTGTAAATCGTTATATGCCTTTTATGCTGAACCCTTTTGAAATCGAACTTGGCTTAGTAACTCCCTCAGAACTACCATTGTAAACAAAAATGAATATGTTTGCGTCTTTCAAAACAACCTATTTATTCATAAGTATATTAATAGGCAAATTATGAGCTCTCAAACTGTAAAACATTTGGGTATAACATATATCGAAACGAAGGCATTTACGTTGTGGTTGAGCAAGATTCGAAAAAAACAATGTTTATGTTAGGGCCAAGGGATATATGAACGGAGATTATGGGTTCGCCAGGGCTGAAAGAGATCTGAAATAATGGAGAATTAAGGGTTACGGGATATCAAGTTAGGTGATTCGCTGTGCCTGAAGATGATAGAAGGTGTAATGGAGAAAGTGCAGTGAAGGTTGTAACGCCTAGGGTGTAATTTCATTAGTTAATACTGGAATATATACACATACATACACCTACACTAGCTATTTTCCGTTTATATATCTATACCCAAATACGTTAATGGTGGTTGGCTAGTTCAGATGAATTCTCGATGATAACTGTTGCATGAGATACAAAGCGTTGGTGGTCATAATTATACTTGTATGGTTATGTTTTGTGATACGTGAGAAAATTTGCTTTGCAGAGGATGAAGGACTTTTTATGACTTAACTCTGTTTACAGGCAG
>NC_051409.1:3416101-3416926 GCF_015228065.2 Penaeus monodon | reverse complement strand
TGATAAGCGTGCCTCTATGTATGTGTTCTCGTATGCCCACATAACCTGTTGTTAACTATCATGCACTTACCTCTAGTCAGCCATATATATCTTTTGTGGATATCTATATGGTATTGATGTATACTTTTCACTGCGTGTTTTTAGTGCCTCCTAGTTTCACCTTTTATTGTTTTGCATATGTGATGACCGCATATCCTTGTTTAAGCCTTGTTTATGCCTGATATTACATCCTCTCGCTACCACTGCATTGTGGAAGAAAAATACTTTTGCTCTTCAGCTGTATTCTTGGAATTTTTTATTTACTTAAGCAGCGACATATCTAAACTGATATATCACACTGCGGGCAGTTCTAGCTTAGAAAAAATAAAGTCTGCTAGTGAGTTACACCGACAGCAGTGATAAAAAACTGTAAGCTGGGCTGTTAAATCATACACGGAAATTACCATCGGATAACTATGTACTGTCTGACGTCTGGTCTACTCTACTTTTTTTTTAAGGAAATTACCATCTGATAATTATGTACTGTCTCACGTCTCGTCTACTCTTTTTTTTTAGTTATGGACAGTGCTATTCTTACAAACCCACATATCATTTTTTTATACTGTTAATTTCATGAGCCCACTTCCTTCAGATATCGTTGCAAATAAGAGAATTTAGCTTCAAGATCTGGTTTGAACCGACGGATGGTAATCAAGTTAAACAATACACATGCCCCGTTGGACACCCTTGGATGAAGTCTCAGATTCCTAGATCAAGGTGGTCCAACTTCGACATCTTGGGCTACTTCTGTACTAAACGGTTACATGGAGGTCCGCTAATACGCAG
>NC_051409.1:3414521-3416075 GCF_015228065.2 Penaeus monodon | reverse complement strand
AGACTAATGAAATATATATATTGTGTTAAAAAAAAACGATGAAATCGGGCACGACATCACCGGCGGTAGTGGATATGATACCCCAATGTTTTCGGACCAAAACAAACCCAATTTTAACAAACCCCCCAACTCCGTCCCTCCCTTGTTTGTCTTGTAAAGGTTTCCCTTTTAAGGGGTTTTTTAAAGTCCCTCTGTTAACTTTTTGGGCAAAGAATGCCGGCATACCCCCCCTTAAGCCCCTTTTTGCCCTGTAATTAAAAACCTCCTCGTTTAAAAATCATTTGAAAAAAAAAACTTTTCCCCCCCTTTCTTCCCGCGGGGTTTCTGGAATTTTTTCGGGGGTAACAGTCCCCCGGGGGTTTTTCCCCCCCCAAAAACCTGGTATGGTCCCCCACGACGAAAGGATTCCCCCCCCGTAAATTCTGTAAATCATCCCGGAATTCCACGTCCTTTTTTACGTCTGGGGGCCCTGTACCCTTTTTTTAAGGAAATTCTCGATGGAAACCCCCACACCGGTCCCGCAACCTAAAGAGGAAAAGGGCCCCAACCCCCCAAACCCCTACATTTTTTAATACTTTTTTAAAATGGCCCACTTTCCCAGTATTCGGGGCCTATGGAGAATTGGCTCCAAACTTTTTAAAACCCCCCTGGTAACAAGGTAAAAATCCCCACGCCCGGTTTTTGGGACACCCTTTGATTTTTAAGTCCAGGTTTTAACCCCCAGGGGGGCAAATTGCATCTTGCTATTTCTGCCCCCAAAACCTCTGGGCAAGGGCACCCACACACCCCACCACAACCCACCCAATTGAAAAATTAAAAATTGCTTTAAAACGGAAGAAAAGCCCCGGGGCCCACAAAAACCCACCGGCCCCGGGCTGAAATGACCTCCCGGGCCCCTAGGAAATGTCCTAAACAAGCTTTTTCCCTAATAGGCATAAAAATTGGCCCCAACGGGCTTTAGCCCCAGACTTTAGGGGCATGGCTTTATTTAATAAATATCGTGAAAATTCGAGGACCTTAAAACCTTTCCCCAACCCGAGGAAACCCAGGGTTTGGCCCCCTTTCCCATTATTTTTTTTAAAAATTTTAGTTTTTTTAACATATGATTAAATCCTCCAACCCCAGACTGTGAAGGCCAAATTTTCCGTTTTAGGGGAGTGTTTCCCAAATTTAAAAATTTAATTTCTGCCCCCCAAAAAAAGTCCGAAAATTTGGGGGGCCCACCCCTTTAAATTACTTTCTATTTTACCTTCCCTAAATTAATTGACGCGGCCCGGCCATTTCCCTAAAGGCCCCAACCCAAAGGGCCCCCCAGGTAGGCCCAGCCGCCGGGGGAAAAATTTTACAGGGCCGTGGAACAAAAAAACGGGGCCCAGGGCCACGACCCCCCCACAGCCCCGGGGAACCCCCCCAGGCCCCCAATGCGAGGCGGCAGGTCCCACGTAAAGTCCCTTTTTCCCGATTTACCGCCTTGGTGGGGGGAAAGGGGGTTTTCAAAGCTCCACCCCTCAGGGCCAAACATTTTAAGGGGCAAAAGGGGCCCCGGGCCCATTC
>NC_051409.1:3414186-3414332 GCF_015228065.2 Penaeus monodon | reverse complement strand
TTTTTTTTTTTTTTTGGGATAAATTTTAAATTTCCAATAAAAATTTTCCCAAAAAAATAATAAGAAAAAGGAAAATTAAAACATGTGTGTTCCCGTTTCTTGGGTTTAACACATAGAAAAAATAACCCCCCGGATTATATTGGGTC
>NC_051409.1:3413879-3414130 GCF_015228065.2 Penaeus monodon | reverse complement strand
TTCCAGTATATGACCTTTCACCTCGGAAAAGTGTCTTTTTTAACGAATTAGAAAAAAGTCGTTATCCTTTGTAAACATTGTGTATGCAGATGTAAGTCAGCTTATTGCTTTTTACTTTTGTTAAAGGGGAGAGGGGGCGGGGATGTCTAACAGTTACAAAAAATGACATTCTTTATCCTAGTATTAATGGTTTAATGATGATCATAACAATAAAGAGGGTGGGGAAAGATCATGAAAAGATGATGGGTAAT
>NC_051409.1:3413595-3413813 GCF_015228065.2 Penaeus monodon | reverse complement strand
TAAATTTAGTAGTAGAGTAGATGCAGAAAAGTAGTATGATGTCTGAAATGAGATGATGATGAAAAACGGTTGATGGTGATTTTTATTATTGTTTTTTATTATTATTAATATGTGATGAGATTGATGGTGATGGGGGGATGGTGATGGTGAGGGGGTAGGTGATGATGTGACGAAAAATTTTTGATATATTATTACTATTATGATGATAAATGATGAAG
>NC_051409.1:3413398-3413553 GCF_015228065.2 Penaeus monodon | reverse complement strand
AGCAACAATAAAAGAAAAAAAAAAAAACAATGGTAATAAGGTAAAAACACAATAAAAAATACCCCATAAAACTAAAACCCAAAAAACAAAAAATAAAAATTTTATAAAATTATAAACTACAAAAAATGAGTAATGGAAAAAGCCCAACAAAAAGG
>NC_051409.1:3413147-3413369 GCF_015228065.2 Penaeus monodon | reverse complement strand
AAGGGTGTCTGAATAAGGTGTCGGAACACCTCACGTAAAAAACCATTTTTATAACGATATAGGTGAAGTACAAATTCGAGTCACTCCTTTACCCGACGTTTCGAAGAGGCAATCTGGCGGCGGAAAATGAGGGGGACGTTCTGTTTTGGGTGAATGTGAGTTTAATTTTTCTGTTTTTGGGGGGAAAGGTGGTCTTTTTTAACGTCTTTTTTTTGGTTTTTC
>NC_051409.1:3412200-3412552 GCF_015228065.2 Penaeus monodon | reverse complement strand
CAGACCGCATTTCTATAATATCTAGCGTGAGTTGTTTGTTCACTTAAAACAAATGAGCAGATTTCCTTTTGCATATACCTTACCCCACTGTAGAAAATGTCACTAGCAAATTTTATCGTGATCCAGATTCCCAAAGGTTCAAACATGTGGAGCCTGACACGTAGGAACAGGTTTTAGAAAAAACCCCAGAATTTCATTAGTTCCTTAAAAGTATGCCTGCGTTTTATAATTATGGGAAGCCTCTGGCTTTTAGGCCCAAACAAATGAAGAAAGACTAGATTCGTTATAATACATATACATACATGCATATATTTATATGTCTAACCCATCGACCCCCGCGGCCTATAATTAT
>NC_051409.1:3411848-3412011 GCF_015228065.2 Penaeus monodon | reverse complement strand
CTGGTTTGACGTAAATACTTTTTATGAAAAAATTATACGAGATCCAAAATTATTACGTCCATTGAAGAAATCAAATTTCTGAAAGTAAGGCCTTAAAAAACAAAAAAAAGAAAGTTTCGAAACTGCAGTAAAGGACAGTGATATTTTTAAGTTAAATCATTCC
>NC_051409.1:3410244-3410364 GCF_015228065.2 Penaeus monodon | reverse complement strand
AAATATTGTTATTATTTGGGAGTGCATTATAGAATCAAAAAATTTTTACTGGAACGTTTTATTTCCTATACTTGTAAAATTAGTATGTTTTTTATCTGCGTGTCCTTATTTCCCTTTTTT
>NC_051409.1:3409693-3409870 GCF_015228065.2 Penaeus monodon | reverse complement strand
CCCTTTTTGGTTTTATTGTTCAAATATTTTCTTTGTCATTATTATTTTTTTATTACTGAAATATTTTGTACCAATTAAATAAAATTACTCCTTTTTTATCCCAAAATTTATCAGAAAATACCCGGAAATGTAATAAAATTTTCAGCTTCAGATGTTAGCCAGGTGGGAAATAAGAAA
>NC_051409.1:3408718-3408946 GCF_015228065.2 Penaeus monodon | reverse complement strand
AAAGTAAAAAAAAAATATAATATATTATAATTATAATTAATTAATTTTTTATATATAATATATTTAAAAAGTAAACAAAAATTTCATATATGTTATTTAATTAAATGTTAAATGTATATATATGCATATATTTCTTTTTTTTATATATACTTTTTAAATATAATAATTAATATATATAAAATAATATATTACAGCACCCATATATATTGTCTGGCTCATCTAATAAAA
>NC_051409.1:3408197-3408300 GCF_015228065.2 Penaeus monodon | reverse complement strand
AAAAGGGTGTTTTGAAAAAACAGAAAATATACAAATTCATAGAGGGGAAATAGTAAGAAGCACTTATGTAGGGTACAGAGGGAGAAGAGAGTAATATTTTTTT
>NC_051409.1:3407818-3408019 GCF_015228065.2 Penaeus monodon | reverse complement strand
CATGCAATACAAAGTGATGGGGATAAAAACACAAAATTTTCTGGGGTGATACCCATGTATCAAAATTTTAGAATTGGTTAAAGCATTTTTGGCACATCGATTCTTGGGGAAGGTAAAAACGATATCGATTCAATGCATGTTTGCAGTACAGCATGCCCGTAGTTTAGTGCAAGGAAATTCCAAAAAAAAAATTTTTTTAAA
>NC_051409.1:3406714-3407647 GCF_015228065.2 Penaeus monodon | reverse complement strand
TTATTTGGAATGTGTGAGCACTTTTTAAAAAGGGTACACCCCGAAAAGGTTTTTTTAAAATCAGTGTGAATAGTTGATGACTTTTAACCCCCAAAAACAACAATTACAAATTAAAAACTGAAGGTGCTTTATAGCATTTCCCCAAGTAAGTCATGCACCCGACGATTTGGGGGGAAAAATGAATTTCTTTCAGTTTTGCTATTTTGTTGGTGTAAAGCACGATGTCGAAAGCAAAGAAAGCGTTTAAGCGTCTAAAAAAAAAAAGGTTGGTCCCATTATATACGACTTTGGGCCTTGCAGAAGGGTCAGTGTACCCATCTTCAGTGATTCATGCATCCCTATCCTTCGCGACGTCAAAAAACGTGAGGAAACCCACCCCTCCTTTTTACCTCCCCACATTTACTGACACCCCCTCTTTGGGAAAACTCCAGCTCCAGTATCACCGGCCAAGTTTGTAAAATTAATTCTTTTCGTTTATCGCCACTTCACCCCATAGACGCTGTTATAATGTTTTTTAATGCCTGTCCCAAAAGGGCATTTAAAATTGGGGGCATCCGGCGTTTGGGTCCTCTCTTTACAAGAGCGCTGCCCTTTATGCCCCAGCCTGACATCGTTGATATATTTCGACGTCTTTCCCCAAAACGATGACCTTAGACCCAGTTCAGAATCACTCAAATCGCGTCGTTTCATCCAGGAGCCGCGAATTCCCCTTCTGAGACGTATGATTTGTCCAAAAAATTCCCCAAAATTACATTTTTTAAATTTTTTTCCACAACTCAGCATTTACAAAATTTTTCTTAAATCATCCGTGAGAATAATCACTACCCCCTAATTTTAAACAAAACACAAATGGAACTTCAGAGATGCCCAAATAATGCAAAAAAGCAAACCCCGGTTTCGATATATCATCATGTTTATAATTAATCTTATATA
>NC_051409.1:3405956-3406593 GCF_015228065.2 Penaeus monodon | reverse complement strand
CCGTAAATGGTGCTATTAGTGTATCTCGTACCCGCTGGTAATCTTTCTTTCTTTTTCTCTCAGAGCGACGAGCTGCGTGCCATTCCCCTTGGCTGCTAAAAAAAAATGACGTTTTCAGGCTGCTGTTTGGGGACCAATCAGATGCAAAATGGGGGGGCGATGTGTTAATTTCTTTTCGTGATTGGGTTCTTGGGTCAAATATGCCCAGTGTGCCATTCTAGGGTTAATAAAGGTCTAATGATAATTATCATTGTTATTATCATTACCGTCAACTCGGTGAAAACAGACTTGTTCTGGGGAGTGGACGGATGGAGCGAATTGTGCAATAAAAAAGGATTCTTACCTTATGTACCATATCTGTTATAGATAATATAGATGTTATAAACCAGGCAAAAAAATGTGTACTGAATAAATCAATACTATGATGCATATAATGAGAAGATTTTTTTCTCTCTCTTTCTTTCTTCTAAAGAGTAATCTACTCTCACTGAGCATTAACAATATGAAAGTGGGGTGATTGGTGCTGTAGCGGTGTGCGTTTTTGGCCGTCGCGAGGGCCCAATCGGCAGGCGGTCTTGAGGATTGAACCCGCCCCTGAAAGGCAAGTGGGAGCCAGTATATATACATGTGTGGGTTT
>NC_051409.1:3403783-3403944 GCF_015228065.2 Penaeus monodon | reverse complement strand
ACTAACTTTTCGATGTGAATCAATATATTTTAGTCAAGCAGTACGCATCTATCACTTTTCCTATTTTTCCTGCGCGGTGTATCTAATAAATCATGTTATATCTGTTATTATAGTAAACTGTAAATGGCACGAGATGAGGAGAGATAAACTAGAAGGAATGG
>NC_051409.1:3402795-3403033 GCF_015228065.2 Penaeus monodon | reverse complement strand
GTGGGCGGCCATAAGTAAGGCCTGGCGAAGCCAACTTCGCATCTCAAGCTCTATTGACTTTAGCATTCCGTCCTCTCACGAGGTCGAACGCCTTTGTCAGGTCGTATGAAGGCCACGGACAGAGGTAGTTTTTGCTCATGACATTTCTCTTGTAGCTGGCAAAGGGAGATCATGTCTACTGTAATATGTGAGCACAGAACCACATTGCGACTGCTTCTGCAGGCGTACTAACAGTATA
>NC_051409.1:3399344-3399498 GCF_015228065.2 Penaeus monodon | reverse complement strand
CTTTTATCTACAAATTAAAAGCAACATTGGTATTCGAAGCAACATTAAATATTTAATTGTTTTACTTAGTAAAGTCAGTAATGTTTTAGATAATGTCGGTTCGAAAGACTTTTGTTTTTTGTTCATTAACAATGTTCAATGGCACACTATTCTC
>NC_051409.1:3398937-3399245 GCF_015228065.2 Penaeus monodon | reverse complement strand
AAAACTACAGTGGCTGATCATGTCGGCCACGAAAGCGAAGGACTGTTTGATAACTCTTCGTATGGCATAAAATATACCAAATCTCGTTATCGTGATGTTAATGGTCCCGCAAATTTTGAAACCCACGCCGAAAATCAATGCGCTGATCTTTTGACGAATAGGCAAAGTAATACGAAGTAAAACTGATTAAGAAAAGATCAGTCATATCCTTCAACTCACTGCCTCAGCAAGATGTGATGTTCACTGTAGCATTGCTTAGTAAAATGACGTCTACACAGACGGCTCCACGTGTGCTCTTCCATCGAGGA
>NC_051409.1:3398468-3398726 GCF_015228065.2 Penaeus monodon | reverse complement strand
AGTGGATATGGTATGTAATTCCATCCCAGCACGAAAGGTTAATCATTATGAAATCTGTCGAGCTGTAGGACTATTAGTAGGATTTAGATTCCTATATTATCAATGATACAGTTTCACTGCAGGACACCCTTCTAACTCCATTCTCATTTCAACGGGTGTTACTGCCTCTACCTAACATCAGAGTATCGTCCTGTATCCATACCGCCGATACCTTCAAAGAGATTTAACCTACTACGTACATACTTTGTGATTTTTTTG
>NC_051409.1:3397881-3398395 GCF_015228065.2 Penaeus monodon | reverse complement strand
TTTTATATTACCATCAGTATTGTTTAAAGCATTACAATAATCACATTGTCAATAATGATAATAATATCATCGGTATAAACAGCACTAGAAAAACATGTTTCCAGCAGCAAAACAAATGAGGTTACGTAAACTGTTAAATTAACTGTTGATTAACTTGTGTATCCTATCTTAAAGAGAAAATATAAATTCATTTTGTTACAAAAGGTATGTTCTTTTTACTGATCGATTTATTGATTTTACTATTTTCTTTTATTAAACATTATTCGCTCACTGATAAACTATTCATTAACCGTATAATGATTAGGCCATGTAGATGATTTTGATTATTAATTTTATAAATAATTTCATAAGTGCTTTTTATTCCTTAAAGTATGAAACTAATTGTAACTAAGTATGTTGTCTGCAATTCCACGTATGAAATAAAATAAAAGTTTATGGTAATTTCCTCAAACCTTGGCATGTAAACTATTGTTCTGAAACTAGATCTTATTCAATCGTATTTTGTTTTAAGCTG
>NC_051409.1:3389989-3397832 GCF_015228065.2 Penaeus monodon | reverse complement strand
TGTTCATTTGTACCTATCTAGATATTCATTTATTCATTACATTATGCATTATGAAAACTGGCGCCCGTCTCTTTAAAGTAACCGTAAGAATAAACCGAATGGGGATTCTGCAGATTCTTGAAAAATCTTGAAACATATGGGCTGGGACTCTTGCAAGAAAGCTCAGTAAAGGCACTCCTGGCACAAGAGAAGGCACAAGAGAAGGCACTCCTGGACGAGAGAAGGCACAAGAGAAGGCACTCCTGGCACGAGAGAAGGCACAAGAGAAGGCACTCCTGGCACGAGAGAAGGCACTCCTGGCACGAGAGAAGGCACTCCTGGCATGAGAGAAGGCACTCCTGGCACAAGAGAAGGCACTCCTGGCACGAGAGAAGGCACTCCTGGCATGAGAGAAGGCACTCCTGGCACGAGAGAAGGCACTCCTGGCATGAGAGAAGGCACTCCTGGCACGAGAGAAGGCACTCCTGGCACGAGAGAAGGCACTCCTGGCATGAGAGAAGGCACTCCTGGCATGAGAGAAGGCACTCCTGGCACGAGAGAAGGCACTCCTGGCACGAGAGAAGGCACTCCTAGCACAGAGAAGGCACTCCCACACGAGAGAAGGCACCCTGGCACAGAGAAGGCACCCTGGGATAAGAGAAGGCACTCCTGGCACGAAAGAAGGCACTCCTGGCACGAGAGAAAGGGCCCCCTTTGGGATGAGAGAAAGGGACTCCCCGGGACAGAGAAGGCCCCTCCTGGCTGAGAGAAGGGCCCCCTGGCACAAGAGAAGGCCCCCCCGGCATGAAAAGAAGGCACTCCTTTTTCAAAGAGAAAAAGGGAAATCCTGGGACGAGGGGAAGGCACTCCTGGGACGGAGAAGGCACTCTTCAAAAGATAAAGGGACTCCTGGCACAGAGAAGGGGACTCCTGGCACAGGAAAGGGAAATCCTTTTTACAAAAGAAGGGACTCCCCGGCATGGGAGAAGGGGACTCCTGGCTGAGGGAAGGCACTCCTGGGAAAAAAAGAAAGGGACTCCTGGCATGAGAGAAGGCATCCTGGGACCCAGAGAAGGGACTCCTGGAAAGAGAGAAAGGGACTTTCCCTTTCATGAGAAAAGGCACTCCTGGGCCCCGAGGGAAAGGGACTCCTGGGACGAGAAAAAGGCACTCCTGGGATGAAAAGGGGACTCCGGGGATGAAGAAGGCACTCCCGGCAAGAAAAGAAGGCCTCCCGGGCCCAGAGAAAGGGACTCCCGGCATGAGAGAAGCACTCTGGGATGAGAGAAGGCACTTCCCCGGGATGAAGAAGGCACTCCCGGATGAGAGTAGGGACTCCTTCACAGAGAAGGGAAACCCCGGCATGAGGAAAAGGGACTCCTTCATGAAGAAAAGGGACTCCTGGCACAAGAGAAGGGAATCCTGGCAAGAGAAAGGCACTCCCCGGGGAAGAGGAAGGGAAATCCTGCACAAGAGAAGGCCCCTCCTGGGATGAGAGAAGGCACTCCTAGCCAGAGAAGGGGACTCCTGGCACAGAAAGGCAAATCCTGGCATGAGAGAAGGGACTCCTGGCACGAAAAGGGACTCCTGGCACGAAAAGAAGGCACTCCCCCCACAAAAGAAGGCACTCCCGGCACGAAGAAGGCACCCCCTGGGATAAAGAAGGCAAATCCGGCACGAGAGGAAGCACTCCTGGCACGAGAGAAGGCACTCCTGGGATGAGAGAAGGCACTCCTGGCCGAAGAAGGAATCCTGGGAAAAAGAAAGGGACTCCTGGCATGAGAGGGAAAGGGAAATCCTGGCATGAGAAAAAGGCACTCCCTGGCCCCCCGGAAAAGAGGCACTCCTTGGGACGAGAGAAGGCACTCCTCTTTAGAAGGCACTCCTGGCAGGGAGAAGGCACCCGCAAAGAGAGAAGGCACTCCTGGGACAAAAGAAGGGACTCCCGGGATTTAGAGAAGGGCCCCCCTGGCATGAGGAAAAGGGACTCCGATGAGAGAAGGACTCCTGGCACGAGAGAAAGGGACTCCTGGGATTAAAAGGGCCCCCTGGCATGAGGGAAGGACTCCCGGCAAAAGAGAAGGGACTCCTGGCAAGAAGAAGGGCCTTTCCTTTGGGATGAAGGAAGGCCTCCTGGCACAAGAAAGGCACTCCTGGGATGAGAGAAACCTCCTTGGGACGAGAAAGGCACCCTGGCACGGGGAAAGGCACTCCCGGGACGAGAGAAGGCACTCCTGGACAAAAGGCACTCCTGGCACAAGAGAAGGCACTCCTGGCATTAGAAGAAGGGACTCCCGGCCAAGAAGGCATTCTGGGATAGAGAAGGCCTCCTGGCACGAAAAGAAGGCACCCTGGCAGAGAAAGGCCTCCTGGCACGAGGGGAAGGCACTCCCGGCACGAGAGAAGGGATTTCTGGGACGAAGAAGGCACTCCTGGCTGGGGGAAGGCATCCCGGCATGAGAGAAAGGGCCCCCTGGCACGAGAAAAGGGACTCCCCGGCACAGAAAGGCCCCTTTCCCGGGAGAGAGAAGGCCTCCTGGCACAAAAAGGACTTCTGGCATGAGAGAAGGGGACCCTGGCACGGAGAAGGCACTTTCCCGGGACAAAGAAAAGGGGACTTCTGGCATGAGAGAAAGGGACTCCTGGCATGAGAGAAGGCACTCCTGGGCCCCAAAAGAAGGCAAATTTTGGCATGAGAGAAAGGAAACCCTTTGGGATGAGAGAAGGGCCCATGGGATGAGAGAAGGCACTCCCGGGACGGAGAGGCACTCCTTTTTATGAAGAAGGCACTCCCGGCACGAGAGAAGGGACTCCGGCACGAAGAAGGCACTCCTGGAAAAGAAGGGACTCCCGGATGGAGAAGGGACTCCTGGCATGAGGAACCTCCTGGCCAAAAAAGAAGGGACCCTGGGTAAGAAAAAGGCACCCCGGCACGAGAAAAAAGCCTCCTGGCAAAGGAGAAGGCACCCCCTGGCTGAGAGAAGGCACTCCTGGATGAGAAAGGGACTCCCCGGGCCCCAGAGAAAGGGACTCCTGGGAAAGAGAAGGGTCCTGGCATAGAGAAGGCATCCTGGCACAGAGAAGGGACTCCTGGCAAGGAGGGAAAGGGCCCCCCGGCACGGAGAAGGCACTCCGGGATGAGAGAAGGGACTTTCCCGGCATGAGAAAAAGGCAAATCCTGGGATAGAGAAGGCATCCTGGCATGAAGGGAGGGACTCCTGGGGACGAGAGAAAGGGACTCCCGGCATGAAAGAAAGGGACTCCTGGCACGAGAGAAGGGCCCCCTGGCATGAGAGAAGGCACCCCTGGCCGAGAGAAGGCACTCCCGGATGGGGAGAAGGGCCCCCCTGGCACAAAGAGAAGGGACCCTGGCATGAGAGAAGCACTCCCCGGGAAAAGAGAAGGCACTCCTGGCATGAAGAAGGCACCCTGGCACGAGAGAACACTCCCGGGACGAGAGAAAGGGACTCCTGGCATGAGAGAAAGGGCCCCCTGGCAAAGAGAGAAAGGGACTCCTGGCACGAGGAAGGACTCCTGGGACAAAAGAAGGACTCCCGGGATTTTAAGAAGGCACTCCTTGGGTGAGGAAGGCACTCCCGGCAAGAGAAAGGGACTCCAGGACGAGAAAGGGACTCCTGGCATGAGAGAAGGGACTCCTTCATTAAGAAGGCCCCTCCTGGCTGAGAGAAGGGGACTCCTTGGGATGAGAGTGGCCCCTCCTGGCACGAGAGAAGGCCTCCTGGGATGAGAGAAGGCACTCCTGGCATTAGAAAGGCACTCCCGGCACAAAAGAAGGGGCCCTGGGAAAAAGAAGGGACTCCCGGCACTGAAGAAGGCACTTTCCGGCACGGGGAAAAAAGGGAAATCCTGGCACGAGAGAAGGGACTCCTACACGAAAGGCCTCCTGGGACGAGAAAAATGCACTCCTGGCATAAGGGAAGGGACTCCTGGGACGAAGGGGAAGGGCCCCCTTTCCGAGAGAAGGGAACTCCTGGGACGAGGGGAAGGGACTCCTACCCGAGAGAAGGGACTCCTGGCCCCGAAGAAGGCACTCCTGGGATAAAAGAAGGCAATCCTGGCACGAGAAAGGGGACTCCTGGGACAGAGAAGGGCCCCCCTGGCCCTGGAGAAGGCCCCTCCTGCACGAGAGAAAAAACCCTGGACGAGAGAAGGCCTCCTGGCATGAGAGAAGGGACTCCCGGCATGGAGAAGGGCCCCCTGGGAGAGAGAAGGCACCCTTTTTCCCAAGAAGGGACTCCTGGCATGAGAGAAGGCACTCCTGGCATGAGGGGAAAGGGCCCCCCTGGCACGAGAAAGGGACTTCCCGCACAAGAGAAGGGACTCCTGGCAAAGAGAAAAAGGCACTCCTGGCCCTGAGGGAAGGCACTCTGGCATGAGGGGAAGGGGACTCCTGGCACGAGAGAAGGCACTCCTTTTCATGAGAGAAGGGACTCCTGGCATGAGGGGAAAGGGCCCCCTGGCAAAAAAGAAGGGACTTTCCCGGGATGAGAGAAAAGGGACTCCTGGCATGGGGAAGGGATCCCGGCCAAGAGAAAGGGAAATCCCCGGCATGAAGAAAGGGACTCCCCGGGATGAGGAAAGGCACTCCCGGAAGAGAGAAGGCCTCCTGGCATGAGGAAGGCACTCCTGGCACAAGAGAAGGGACTCCTGGGGACAAGAGAAGGGACTCCCCGGCATAGAGAAGGCACTCCTGGGCCCAAAAGAAGGCCTTTCCCGGGATGAGAGAAGGCACTCCTGGCACGAGAAAGGCACTCCTGGGACGAGAGAAGGGACTCCTGGCACGAAGAAGGACTCCTGGCACGAGAGAAGCACTCCTGGGATGAGAAAAAGGGACTCCCGGCACAAAAGAAGGCATTCTGGCATGAGAGAAGGGACTCCCCGGGCCCGGGGAAGGAAATCCTGGCCCCAGAGAAGGCCCCTTCGGGGATTTAGGGGAAGGGCCCCCTGGGATGAGAAATCACTCCTGGCACAAGAGAAGGCCCTTTTGGCATGAGAGAAGGCACTCCGGTATGAGAGGGCACTCATGGAAAGAGAGAAGGCATCCTGGCAAAGAGAAAGGGACTTCCCGGTTGAGAGAAGGCACTCCTGGCACGAGAGAAGGCACTCCTGGCACGAGAGAAGGCACTCCCGGCACAAAAGAAGGCACTCCTGGCATAGAAAAAGGGACCCTGGCATGAGGGGAAAAGGGACTCCTGGGAAAAGAGAAGGCACTCCTGGCATAAGAAAAAAGGGACCCCTGCAGAAAAAAAAGGGACTCCTGGCACAGAGAAGGGACTCCCATGGAAAGGAAATCCTGGCTAAGAAGGCACTCCTGGCCCGAGAGAAAGGGCCCCCTGGCACAAAGAAGGCACTCCTGGCATGAGAGAAAAGGCCCCCCGGCACGGAGAAAAGGGCCCCCTGGCAAGAGGGGAAGGCCCCCCAGGCACGGAAAAAGGCCCCTCCCGGGAAAGAGAAAAAGGGACTCCTGGCATGAGAAAAAGGCACTCCTGGCATGAGAGAAAAGGCCCCTCCTTGGGTGAAGTAGGCACTCCTTTCCCGAGAAGGCCCTCCTGGGATGAGAGAAGGCCTCCTGGCACAGAGAAAAGGGCCCCCTGGCATGAGAGAAGGGGAAAAACCTGGCACGAGAGAAGGCCTCCTGGGACGAGAGAAGGGACTCCCGCCCTAAAAAAAGGACTCCTGGCCCCCGAGAGAAGGCACTCCTGGCATGAGAGAAGGCCAAATCCTGGGACAGAGAAGGCCTCCTTTGGGAAAGAAGAAGGCAACCCCGGCACAAAAGAAGGGACTCTGGCATGAGAGAAGGCCCCTGGGATGAGAGAAGGGACTCCTGGCCCCGAAAAGGCACTCCTGGCACGAGAGAAGGCCTCCCGGCATGAGAGAAGGCACCCTGGACGAGAGAAGGACTCCCGGCACGAAAGAAGGCATCCTGGGACAAAGAAGGCACTCCTGGCAGAGAGAAGGCACTCCGGGGTGAGGGGAAACCCCCTCCTGGTAAAAGAGAAGGCACTCCCCGGCAGAAGAAAAGGAAATCCCGGCACGAGGAAAGGGACTCCTGGCCGAGAGAAGGGACTCCTGGGATGAGAGAAAAGGGGACTCCTGGCACGGAAGGGAAAGGGACTCCTGGCACGAAGAAGGCACTCCTGGCCAAGAGAAGGCACTCCTGGCATGAGAGGAAAAACACTCCTGGTGAGAGAAAAGGGACTCCCCGGCATGAGATTAGGCACTCCTGGCACGAGAGAAAAGGGCCCCCTGGCATGGAGAAAGGGACTCCTGGCAAGGGGAGAAGGGGACTCCTGGCACAAGAGAAACACCCCTGGGAAGAGAGAAGGCACTCCCCGGCATGAGAAAAGGGACTCCTGGCACGAGAAAGGCACTCCTGGGAAGAGAGAAGGCCTCCTAGCCGAGAGAAGGCACTCCTGGCACGGGGAATGCACTCCTGGCATGAGAAGGCACTCCGGCCCCGAGGGGAAAAGGGCCCCCTTTGGGACGAGAGAAGGCACTTCCCGGGTGAGAGAAGGCACTCCTGGCACGAGAGAAGGCACTCCTGGCACGAGAGAAGGACTCCTGGCATGAGAGAAGGCACCCCGGGATAAAAAAGGGGGGAAATCCTGGCACGAGAAAAAGGCCCTCCTGGCACGAGAGAAGGCACTCCTGGCCGAAGAAGGCACTCCTGGGATGAGAGAAGGCACTCCCGGCCAGAGAAGGGACTCCTGGCAAAAAGAGAAGGCACTCCTAGCATGAGAGAAGGGGACTCCGGGGACGAAGAAGGCACCCCCTGGGATGAGAGAAGGCAAATCCTGGCACAAAAGAAGGCACTCCTGGCAGAAGAAGGGAAATCCCGGCAAAGAGGGGAAGGCACTCCTGCAAAAGAGAAGGCAAATCCGGCATGAGAGAAGGCACTCCTGGATGAGAGAAGGCCCTTCCCGGCACAAGAGAAGGGACTCCTGGCACGAGAAAAGGGACTCCCCGGGGACGAGAGAAGGCACTCCTTTGGGACAAGAAAGGCACTCCTGGGATGAGAAAGGGGAAATCCTGGCATGGAAAAGGCACTCCTGGGAAGAGAAAGGCACTCCTGGCATGAAGAAGGGGACTCCCCGGCACAAAAGAAGGGGGCCCCCTGGGGACGAGAAGGGACTCCTGGCATTAAGAAGGGACTCCCGGGCCCAGAGAAGGGACTCCTGGCACAAGAGAAAGGGACCCCCGGCACGAGAAAAGGGGTCCTGGGGACGAGAGAAGGCACTCCTTCACAAAAGAAGGCAAATCCTGCATGGAAAAGGCACTCCTGGGATGAAAAGAAGGCCCCTCCTGGGGAAGAAGGAAAGGGACTCCCGGGATGAGAGAAAAGGGCCCCCTGGCCCAAAAAAGGGACCCTGGCACGAGAGAAGGGCCCCCGGGGGATGAGAGAAGGGGACCCTGGCCGAAAAGGGACCCTGGCACAAGAGAAGGCCCTCCTGGGACAGAGAAGGGACTTTCCCGTCATGGAAAAGAACACTCCGGGGACGAGGAAGGGCACTCCCGGGGACGAGAGAAGGGCCCCTTCATTTAGAAAGGCAAAAACCTGGCACGAGAAAGGCACTCCTGGCACGAGAGAAGGCCTCCTGGCAAGGGAAAAAGGCACTCCTGGCACGAGAGAAGGCCTCCCGGCCCGGAGAAGGCACTCCTCAGGGGAGAAGGCACTCCTGGAAGGGGGAGAAGGGACTCCCCGGCACGAGAGAAGCCTCCTGGCACAAGAAGGCACTCCCCGGCAAAGAGAAAGGAACCCCCTGGCACAAGAAAGGGACTTCTTCATGAAAAGGGACTCCTGGCACGAGAAAGGCCTCCTGGCACAAAAAAGGCCCCCCCAAAA
>NC_051409.1:3385535-3389958 GCF_015228065.2 Penaeus monodon | reverse complement strand
TTGGGAAAAGAAGGCCTTCCCGGAAAAGGGAAGGGACCCGCACAAAAGAAAGGGACTTCCTTTAAAGAGAGAAGGGACTCCTGGCCCCGAAAAAGGCACTCCTGGGGAGAAGGGAAAGGGACTCCTGGCAGAAGAAGGCACCTGGCACGAAAAAGGCACTCCCGGGACGAGAGAAGGCCCCCTGGGGGAAGAAGGCACTCCTGGGAGAGAAAAGGCAAATCCTGGCATTAAGAAGGATCCTGGCATAGAGAAGGCACTCTGGGATAGAAAAGGCACTCCTGGCAAAGAAGGCACTCCTGCAAAGAGAAGGCACTCCTGGCCAAAAGGGGAAGGGCCCCCTTGGGACAAAAGAAGGGACTCCTTTGGAAAGAGAGAACACTCCTGGCACGAGAGAAGGCATCCCCCTGGCACGAGAGAAGGCACTCCTGGCAAAGAGAAGGCACTCCTGGCAAAGAAAGGGAAATCCTGGGAGAGAGAAAGGGACTCCTGGCACAAGAAAGGGACTCCTGGCACGAGAGAAGGCACTCCTTTCCGAAAAGAAGACTCCGGCCGAAAAAGAAGGGACTCCCCGGCATGGGGGGGGGAGGGGGGGCACTCCTGGCCGAGAGAAGGCACTCCTGGCAAAGAGAGAAGGCACTCCTGGCATGAGAAAAGGCCCCTTTCCCGGCAGAGAGAAGGGACTCCTGGCATGAAGGAGGGACTCCTGGCACGAGAGAAGGCACTCCTGGCAAAGAGAAAAGGGCCCCCCGGGGACAAAAGAAGGCCCTTCCGGGGAAAGAAAGGCACTCCTGGCACAATAAAACACTTCTGGGATGAGAAAAAGGCCTCCTGGCACAAGAGGGAAAGGGACTTCCCGGCATGAGGAAGGGACTCCTGGCAAAGAGAAGGGCCCCTCCTTCAAAGAGAAGGCACTCCTGGAGAGAGAAAGGGACCCCCCGGCACAAGAGAAGGCACTCCTGGCACGAGAGAAGGGACTCCTGGCCCAAAAGAAAGGCCCCTTTCCCGCCAAAAGAAGGGACTTCCCGAAAGAGAGAAGGCCCTCCGGGGCCTTTTTAAGAGGGAAAGGGACTCCTGGCAAAGAGAAGGCCTCCTGGGATGAGAGAAGGCACTCCTGGCAAGAGAAGGCACTCCTGGCCGGAAACCCTAGAAAGGCACTCCTGGGATGAGAAAGGCCTCCTGGCACGAGAGAAGGGACCCCGGCATGAAGAAGGAAATCCTGGCACGAGAGAAGGCCTCCTGGCACGAGAGGAAAAGGGAATCCCGGCGGTGAGAGAAGCACTCCCGGCACAAGAGAAAGGTTTTTTTGGGGATGAGAGAGGGGACTCCCCGGCACAAGAGAAGGGCCCCTCCTTGGGATGAGAGCAGGGATCCTTGGGGTGAGAGAAGGCACTCCTGGGGATGAAGAAAGGGCCCCCCTGGCATGAGAGAAGGCAAACCCGGCATGAGAAAAAAACTCCTTGGGACGAGAGAAGGCACTCCTGGGACGAGAGAAGGGCCCCCCTGGCACGAAAAAGGCCTCCCGGCAAAAGGGGAAAAGGGACTCCGGCATGAGAGAAGGACTCCCGGGACGAGAGAAGCACTCCTGGGGACAAAAAGGCACTCCTTCATGAGAAAGGGACTCCTGGCCTGAAGGGAAAGCACTCCTGGCACAAGAGAAGCACTCCCTTTGGGATGAGAAAGGCACTCCCTTTCATGAGAGAAGGCACTCCCCGGCATGAGGGAAGGCACTCCTTGCATGAAGAAGGCACTCCCGGGATGAAAAGCCTCCTGGCATGAGAGAAAACACTCCTGGCTGAAGAAGGGACTCCCGGGAAAGAGAGAAGGCCCCCTCCTGGCAGGGGAGAAAGGGACTCCTGGCATGAGAAAAAGGCCTCCTGGGATGAGGAAGGGACTCCTGGCACAAGAGAAGGGACTCCGGGGACGAAGAAAGCACTCCCCGGCCCCGAGAGAAGGGCCCCCTGGCATGAGAAAGGGATCCTGGCCCTAAAAGAAGGCACTCCTTGGGACGAAAGAAGTCACTCCCGGCACGAAGGGAACACTCCTGGGACGAGAGAAGGCACTCCTGGGGGCGAAAAAAAGGGACTCCTGGGACAGAGAAGGGCCCCCTGGCACGAAGAATGCCTCCCCGGCACAAGAGGGAAAGGCCCCTCCTTCATGAGAAAGGACTCCCGGCATGAGGGGAAGGGACCCTGGGGAAAAAGAAGGCACTCCTGGAACGAGAGAAGGCACTCCTGGGATGAGAGAAGGCACTCCTGGGATGAGGGGAAGGCCTCCCGGACGAGAAAGGGGACTCCTGGCACAGAGAAGGCACTCCCGGGATAAGAAATCCCCTCCTGGCACGAGAGGGGCACTCCCGGCACGAGAGAAGGGCCCCCTGGGACGAGGAAGGGACTCCTGGCACGAAAAAAGGGCCCCCTTGGGAGAGAGAAGCCTCCTGGGACGAAAGAAGGGACTCCTGGCATGGAGAAGGCCCCTCCTGGCTGAGAGAAGGCCCTCCTGGCATGAAGAAGCACCTGGCACGAAAAAGGCACTCCCCGGCATAGAGAAGGCACTCCCGGCTAAGAGAAAGGGACCCCCTGGCACGAGAAAGGCACTTGGCACGAGAGAAGGCACTCCTGGGATGAGAGAAGGCACTCCTGGCCAAGAAGGGCCCCCTTTCACGAAGGGAAGGGATTCCTGGCACAAGAAAGGCACTCCTGGCACGAAGGGAAAGGGACTCCTGGCCAGAGAAGGGACTCCTGGAAAAGGGGAAAGGGACCCCCTGGGTGAGGGGAAAGGGACTCCTGGCATGAACAAAGGGACTCCCCGGAAAGAGAAGGACTCCTGGCCCTGAGAAAGGCATTTCCCGGGATGAGAGAAAAGGCCAAATCCCCGGCAGGGGAGAAGGCACTCCTGGCACGAGAGAAGGGGACTCCCAGAATGGAGAAGTCACTCCCGGCACGAGGAAGGGACTCTTGGGTGAAGAAGGCCTCCTGGCACGAGAGAAGGCACTCCTTTGGGAAAGGAGAATCACTCCTGGGCCCCGGGGAATGCACTCCTGGGATGAGAAAGTCACTCCTGGCAAGAGAGAAGGCACTCCTGGCATGAGAGAAGGCACTCCTGGCATGAGAGAAGGCACTCCTGGCATGAGAGAAGGCACTCCTGGCACGAGAGAAGGCACTCCTGGCACGAGAGAAGGCACTCTGCAGAGAGAAGGCACTCCTGGCACGAGAGAAGGCACTCCTGGCATGAGAGAAGGCACTCCTGGCACGAGAGAAGGCACTCCTGGCACGAGAGAAGGCACTGCCTGGCACTGGAGAGAAGGCACTCCTGGCATCGAGAGAAGGCACTCCTGGCACGAGAGAAGGCACTCCTGGCAATGAGAGAAGGCACTCCTGCACGAGAGAAGGCACTCCTGGCATGAGAGAAGGCACTCCTGGCATGAGAGAAGGCACTCCTGGCACGAGAGAAGGCACTCCTGGCAGAGAGAAGGCACTTGGCACAGAGAAGCCTCCTGCAAGAGAAGGCACTCCTGGCACGAGAGAAGGCACTCCTGGCACGAGAGAAGGCACTCCTGGCACGAGAGAAGGCACTCCTGGCATGAGAGAAGGCACTCCTGGTGTCTGGTTTATTGTTAAATTTAGCTCATTAACTTCTGATGGCATAAGAGGCCTGGCTATGTTATTGCTCTTTTGCTTCTCCTTATCTTTTTTCCATATATTTCTTTTCCTTTTTTTTCTCCTTTCTTGTCTTCCTTTTCTTTTTCTTCTCCCCTCATTTTTTCCCCTTCTACTTCCGCCCCTTCTTTTTTTATTTCTTTTCCGTTATCTTTTATTTTTCTTCTTCTCTTCGCCCTTTTCTTTATCCTTCTTCGTCCTTGCCTTCTTCTTGTGGCATCAAATGAACAACTTTCAGGTAAATGTAAGACCTTAAATATGGCAACAGATTAAATGCCAAACGAACTCTGTAAACAACTCCATGCTATCAACAGGGAAACTTCTTTATCGACGGGAAAACTTCTTTTTGAACAGAGAAACTTCTTTTTCGACAGAGAAACTTTTATTTCAACAGAGAACATTCTTTTTCAAAAGAAACTTCTTTTTTAACAGAAAAACTTCTTTTCAACAAAGAAACTTCTTTTTCAACAGAGAAACTTCTTCAACAGAGAAACTTCTGTTTCAACAGAGGAAATCTTAATCAACAGAGAAACTCCTTTTTAAGTGACACAGAAAATTTATATATCAACAGAGAAACTTCTCCTTCAACAAAGAAGCTCTTTTTTCAACAGAGAAACTTCTCCTTCAACAAAGAAGCTCTTTTTTCAACAGAGAAACTTCTCCTTCAATAGAGAAATTTCTTTTCAACAGATTAACAGAGAAACTCCCTTTCCAACAGATAAACTTATTTTTCAGCAGGAAAACTTTTTCAAGAGAGAAACTGTGTC
>NC_051409.1:3384886-3385126 GCF_015228065.2 Penaeus monodon | reverse complement strand
ACGAAGGAAAGCAATATGAAATATATCTTTATCTGGTTCTCCATCTGAAAAAAATTATGGGTAGTATGTCATATTTTCTTTGCTTTTGTTGAGAGAAGAGATGCTGTTTACATTGGCCAACCGAATCCACAGAAACAACACAGGTGTCAAACAGACGTGGTTATCCCTCGTACTCTATTTTTTCGTATTATGTATCCTTTCCTAGTTTAATCTCAGTTTTAGTTCCCTCCACACATTCGT
>NC_051409.1:3384540-3384706 GCF_015228065.2 Penaeus monodon | reverse complement strand
CTGTCACTTATATCCTCTTTTTTAAATTAATAAAATTTATCGTCTGCTTGACACCAACACAAACTTTAAACATCATAATCCCCCACTGCCCATTATTTTCTCTAAGCTTACCTATAAATCAATAGACTTGTACTGATTCTATCCTGTTTATTACTATATTTTTTAA
>NC_051409.1:3384261-3384502 GCF_015228065.2 Penaeus monodon | reverse complement strand
TACCCTGTAGTTTAAATTTTAAGACGGTTTAGCCATTCATTGTTTTGGGAAGTTCTCTCATTTTTTCCATTTTTTTTTACCCCTTTTCATTTTGGGTATGTATTCGCTATTGATTTATTGAGAAAATCGTATTGGGGTTTCTTTATTTATCATATATTTTGATAGATTCCCCGAATTTCTATTATCATAAATTTTTTTAAAACCTTTAATATTTTTTTAAACTTTACTTTTAAATTCCGGG
>NC_051409.1:3383457-3384229 GCF_015228065.2 Penaeus monodon | reverse complement strand
GTCATCACCAATCCTCATTGTCATCGTAAACGCCCGCCCTAAATTTACTGCGGATCCGATTTTTTAAAAAGATCAACCTTCCTATTTTAAATTCTCAGCTGAGAGAAAACCCCGTTCTGGGGAATGGCAAAGGCCCCAAAAGGAAATTCTGAAGTTTACTTTCCCCTTTTATTGCTGTAACTCCCCTAATACATTTTACACTAAACATTTTTGGAAATCATAAATTTAGCTCATACTTCCCCCCCCTTTAATTACCTTTGGGAGACTAAAGGCGCTTTTCCCCCACGTGGTACGCCACCTGAAAAAAACATACGGGAAAAATTTTGAAAAAATTTCCCCAAAAAACACAAGTACGTGGCACGTGGCATTAAAGTAAAGGGTGTTGAAAACATACAAAATTGATATAAAAAAAAAACTCCTTTTAAGTATTTCATACCTTAGTAGTTTTGGAAAAAAAAGGGCCAAAAAAATTCCCCAAAATAATTTTTACAAAACAATTCGCGAAAACATTTGAAACACGGATTCATTAGTAAATTTAAAGGTTAATGATTATATGTGGTGATGGGGTAAAGCTTATCATCATAATATGATCATCCTGATAATAATAATAACGGGGTTTTTATAAGTGGGGGTTTTTTACCCTTTAAATGTATTGTTTTAAAAATAACGAAAGCAATGTAATTTTTAATAGTAATGGTGAAATTTGGAAAAAGAATTTAAATAATAATAAAAATAATAATAATAAAAAGATTTTGATGATGGTACAAAAACC
>NC_051409.1:3383245-3383406 GCF_015228065.2 Penaeus monodon | reverse complement strand
GGATAATGAAAAAAAATAAATAAGAAAATAACTGAAAATAAATAATAATGATAATGTATAATTTAATTTTAAAAAAATGGAAAATGATAAATTTTAATTTAAAAAAATAAGTAATAAAATAATTAAAAAATTAATAAAAATAAAAAATTTTTAAAAATAAC
>NC_051409.1:3382717-3382917 GCF_015228065.2 Penaeus monodon | reverse complement strand
GTTTGATACAGGTGTTTTCAACACCAAGTAAATTAAAAGATCGACATCACTACTTGGGGCAAATGCAGATCCTTCACCCTTTATACCGACGGGTCGACGTCAAGTCAGGGAGGATCGAATACTCGGGGTTTCGTGAGTAGGATAGGTTTTTTCTAAAGGGGAAAAAAATGGCGGGGCCTTTTTTTCACTCTCTTGTTGGG
>NC_051409.1:3381228-3381498 GCF_015228065.2 Penaeus monodon | reverse complement strand
ATTTATCTATCTAGACTTCTCTATCTTTTGTTTTTGTTTTTGAATTTTAGACATTCAGACCGAATCTTTCTATAAACTCTAGCTTGATTTGTCATGGTTCACTGTTAACCCATCAAATGAGCAGTTTTCCATTGCACTTACTTTAAGCAGTGTAGAAAATATAGCAAATTTGTCGTGATCTAGATTACCCAATTTCTAAATTATGCAGAGTTTTAGGAATATCTTCTGGCTTTCAGTTCTACCAAATATAGGACAGATCCAGGTTTACAG
>NC_051409.1:3380795-3380869 GCF_015228065.2 Penaeus monodon | reverse complement strand
TCATATTTAATAAACTAATCTCTCAGTATTGATCAAACTGTGAAGACAGTACACTTTACTGAAGAACAATTTCA
>NC_051409.1:3380393-3380659 GCF_015228065.2 Penaeus monodon | reverse complement strand
AGAGAGAGAAAGAACTTGTTGCAATACTCTGCTGAAAGGTAAACCCATACTTTTCTGCGAGTTCTGCTTAGACACATTCTGAATTACAATTTAGAAGTATGTTGAGCTGAGTAAGCATGAGCATTTAAGCGTACCTTCAAGTCTCAGCTTAGGGGAACCCTGGCAGTGACTTTTCGGCCGGTCTGAAACAAGGAATTGAACACACATATGCCCACTTTTGGAAACGTATGAATTTCGAGAATTACCCTTGCGAATATCATGCTCTG
>NC_051409.1:3380003-3380235 GCF_015228065.2 Penaeus monodon | reverse complement strand
GAGTACCATAAGAAGGTCAACACCCGCCTCTCCCTCACTCGTTGTTTATATCATCTAATTTTCTTGAACACTGACTGAACGTCCCATTTTGAACGTCTCCTTATCTTGACTTCGCCAGCGTCTAAATCAAGTGAACCGATCCCATTTAACTGATGGAGGATCGTTCAACTGAAGTTATTTTGAATTAGCACTGAGTCATATTGCCAGAACTGGCTGTTATGTTATAAGGATC
>NC_051409.1:3379687-3379890 GCF_015228065.2 Penaeus monodon | reverse complement strand
AAGATCATGCATAGAACGTCGTTCTCGCACTAAACTGTCCAAGACTCTTAGTACACAGTTCAAAAGATTATGTTCATAAACTCACTATTTTAATAAAGGTGTAATGATGATTATCATTATTATAGGTACAATAGATGTTACAAATTAGGTAAATAATGTGTACTGAATAGATCAACACTATAGCACATATAGAGATATTTTGA
>NC_051409.1:3379532-3379651 GCF_015228065.2 Penaeus monodon | reverse complement strand
TTTTTCAAAGCGTAACATATATAAGTTTTTTCCTTTTTATTGCTTTCCATTAAATAATAATATTCATAATATTTAAAAAATCCGTATTTTTAAAGAATAATGTTTTGTTTCTTTTTTTC
>NC_051409.1:3378404-3378634 GCF_015228065.2 Penaeus monodon | reverse complement strand
CCCGTGGCCCTTTCCCCTCTCCCTCCTCCAGGTGACGGGGAAGCTGTTCCGAGGGGACATGCCCTTCGGGATGGACCTGGCGGCCATCAACATGCAGCGCGGGCGGGACCATGGCCTGGCGCCCTACAACCGCGTGCGGATGGCCTGCGGCTTGCCACTCATCACGAAGTTCAAGCAACTCCGAGGCGTGATGGACAAGGGCGTCGTGAAGAGTCTTAGGAGAGTTTACA
>NC_051409.1:3376623-3376755 GCF_015228065.2 Penaeus monodon | reverse complement strand
CAGCCATAATACCCAAGCTAAATTAAGCTCCACGTTGGTTCTATAACCAGCGTCATGGCGTGAACAAAGAAGTCAGTTATATTTGGCTCAATCTGACCGTCAATTCGCCTCTCGAAGTTACTGAGTCAAGCA
>NC_051409.1:3376340-3376606 GCF_015228065.2 Penaeus monodon | reverse complement strand
TCGGTCACGACAAACCGCTCTGTGCTTGCACCCCAGGTCATCATTTCGTTTCTTCGTTTACTTGTGTTGTACGTTTTAAGCAAAATAGAGTCAAATCGTACCATCCTATCATTACTATTCACTAGTCCTTTGTATTAAGGCAATCACAGTCTTTTACATTGTCGTGTGTGTATAAAAGAAGTAAAGTAGCAAGATAGCAACACTAAGAGTCGCAAGTAATAAGCAAAAAGAACACACGAACTGCACTCAACTTCCCTTTGCCTACA
>NC_051409.1:3373392-3376229 GCF_015228065.2 Penaeus monodon | reverse complement strand
ACCAGACACGTAGACGACATCGACCTGTTCATCGGCGGGCTGGCGGAAACCCCGGTTAAAGGAGGCCTCGTCGGCCCCACCTTCGCCTGCATCCTCGCCGACCAGTTCCTCAGGCTCAAGGTTGGGGACAGGTACTGGTACGAGACGAATAACCCCGACACGCAGTTCGAGACAGGTGAGGTCTTCGAGGTTTGGGGAAAGTGTTCCCAAGATGTATGATTATCAAAAGAAGCTACACTATTTTCTGAAAGATCTCTTTACTGATCTGAGGTTTCTTATTCTTGGTTGGTTATTATTGGCTTGCCTGAATGTACAATAAACCGGGAAGTGCCACGTTCGGGTGTGTATAATATTGGTTCTGACCAGGTTATTTAGGTTGTTTGTCCATATGTGGTCATGACGGGTTGCACTAGTACTGCTTACTCTTGTAGGTTTTGTTACATAGTTAAAGAACATGCTTTCATTAAATACAGAACACACTTCATTTGCACCGGATTCTAATCTCAGATCTACATTAAAATTGCCTGCAATTTATATTAAATCCTTTTCGGCATTAACTTTTGACAGAATTTCTCTTACCCTCTTTATAAAGATCCTGAAATTAGATTTTGGTCCATTCAATTATATTTCTTGATAAACAATTAAGCTCCATAAATAGTGCTTCTATTCAGAGGAAATTTCATTAAGGTCATTTCTAATGTGGGCAGAATGCTTGTTATGAACACATATTGCGAAGCCTCCTCTGGGTCTAGCATGTTTGATAAAAGCTTGTATATGATGGGAGATGATAAGGGTCTTCATGTGTTAATTTGGTTTCAACACAAACAGACAACATCAGAGGAGCAAAGTGAAGAGACGGTGGTATTATTAAAGGTCAAATTTTAGCGGGATACATCTGATATTGAACTGATGCTGCTGCGTGATGTAGTGCTATTTGAAAAATGTTCTGGAAATGGTATTTGTATTGAGGAGAAAGGCATCATTTTCACTACCAGTCTCGTATCTGTCATACATAGAAGTAAACTGATTGAAAATCATTCTGTCAAATATTTGGATATATGGATATATGGATTTGTAATTTCATGAGAACCTAAGAGGTTGTAAAATTCATAGTCAGATATACAGACAAAAGGTAAGTGGGATATGATTAGAAAGGTAGGTACAGACTTGAATGTTGAAACTGATGAGTCAGTGTGTCTGGTAGAAGTCTGTTGACTCTCTGCTTCGCTGCCTCGTCTCTAAGATGGACAGGACGCTTCCATGATTGGGGAAGGACCTGTGGCTCCCTCCAAGGGGATGCTGCTTTGACATCATGGGCACGGCGCCGGTGTGCAGTGTCATGGTAGCAGCGTGGGCAGCGTCGTGGTCGCGGATGGTTTCAGCTGACCTGCTACACAAGGCATCTGGGGCAGCATATGTGGTGGTAGGAATTAGAGAGAATGGACTTGCTGCAGACGGGTGTCGCGCATGTGCTGCATATTCATTGAGTCGTGGAGGATGGAGTCTCGGGAAGTGTGGCAGGAAAGGACAGGGTGTGTCGTGTATAGTTTGGAATTTCGGCTTATTGCTCTTCTGTTTAATTACCAAGGTAATTAAAGTATAACAGCTTGCCTTGCTTTCTTGCTGTTATTAGCTGGTTCATCTGCCTTCCTTGCTTCGACCGAAGCGGGGCACAAGTCCTTGTAGATGAAGGGGTTTGTTCCTGCTAATCTACGGTGATTTTGGTGGGCGTGTTCAAGTTGTCGATATCGAAGGAACTTGGATACGATATTCCTTGGCTTGTATTTTTCCTTTTTCCCGACGCGATGGGCCTTTCCATCTCGTCTGTGGTGTTGAATTTGCTTGCAGGATTCCCTGTACCTGTATCCGTGCCTGTTTCCATGTTTTGTTGGCGTCCTCGAGTAATCCACTAAACCTCAGCTTGTTGCATCGACTCTAGTTATAATTTTCTTCAGTTCTTTTGAAATTTCACTTACCTCATTTATAAAGAAAACTAGATATTGACGGGCGCTAGCGTTATCTTTGGCTGTTTTAGCTTCTTTCTTGACATCATCAAGTGCGTTTTGCGAGAAAGTGAGACTCTCCCACAAGTCAACGATGGTATTGTTCAGATTTTCATCGGTTTGTCGATGATCTCCGAGAAGGACTTACGAGTCAGGGTGGTGGGAGGAGAGCGAGGGTGGTTTTAGTGGATGACCGCCGGTGGTTTCGGCCGAGGCATGGCGGCGTGATGTTGAGAAGCCAGGTGAGGTCTGGAGGTCGGGGGTGGGGGAAGCGGGCAGGTGTTGTTGTGACTCGGTCTTCACGTCACGGGACCAGGACGTCACTAAAAAAAACAAAAAACTGCAGAGGTCTGTGGCATCTGCTTGACTTTATTCTCTTAAATTTATCACTATGTTCATGCTCTTTCCGGTCATTCACTGGTACTCACGGGACATAGAACAAAGACACCCAAAAATCAACCTTGTCTCTCCCTTTAAACATGTCCCTATACCCTCCCCTTCTCGCCGCTCTTCTATTACCTGTCTCTCACTATTATCTTCTATTCTCCCTCCTTAACAGCGCAGCTCAAGGTTATTCGCAAAACGACCTTGGCAAGTATCATGTGCAGCGTCATTCCCGAGCTGATGGAGGTACAGCTGTGGCCCTTCAAGTTGGTGTCCAGGAAAAACCCGATGGTGCCTTGTTCCTCCTTCAAGAAAATGAATCTGAAACCTTGGAAGGAATGAAAGAAGATCAATGGGAAGGATTAAGAAGAAGAATATTTATATATCTTGGAATTTACACCTCCTTTTAGACCGAGGCATGGAAACTTTCAATTCCATTTTGCTTTGTTC
>NC_051409.1:3373108-3373319 GCF_015228065.2 Penaeus monodon | reverse complement strand
TGTATGAAGTTACATAAATATAATTTGCAGAATTTATTATTGAGATTTATATCCTTACCAGTCCTTTGGGAACATAAGGTATTACCTTCTTTAAGTACTGTTTGCATAGTAAGTTATGAAGATTAGATTTATCGATAAAAGCAAGTTTGGATGGCAATCTTGAATATAACCACCAATTATGTGTCTGCCTATGTCTTTTTTATACATATGA
>NC_051409.1:3372652-3372941 GCF_015228065.2 Penaeus monodon | reverse complement strand
TACCCGCTGTATAGTGGATTGGTATGTAGGGTGTACTGTGGTATGCTGATACATAATCAACAAACAAATGCAAATAACGTTGCATGCGGGTGTGATGTGGAGAGGAAAATAGGGGGCAGGCTGTGGGGTTGGCCGGATGAAATACGACACAGAATCGCATTAATAACGTTCATTTCATTAGAAAAAGAGAGGAAGACACGACTACGTGATTGGATTAACGAGTGGAAATCCTACAAGGGAAATGAACGAAAATGGACAAACCATGGAAGATTGATTAGCTGATTAAACA
>NC_051409.1:3370869-3372047 GCF_015228065.2 Penaeus monodon | reverse complement strand
AATGACTGGTTTCAGACATAATCCTTCAATATACAGAATATTTATATACAAGATTATATCACGATACTTCTTTGTAAAAAAAAAAAGTTAAGGGTCATGTTTAAGCCAAGATTATACATCTTATAAATGAATTAAGAGCATCATCATTATGGGAACATGATATCATATGAATTAAGGAACTATGAAGTTAATTTAGAAATACTTTTAAATCCAAAATAACATTATGCAAGGAGTGTTACGTAACTTGGCAAGAAACATTATAGGAATATAAAAATATGAGTGAAATAGAGACAATAAAATAATGATAAAAAGGCAATCCTAGTTTTTATTAAATACAGTAAAACTCTATTGTAATGTACACAATGCATATTGAAAGAGTAAAAATCATATAAGGAAATTTATTTCGGTGGTAACTTGGTACTTTACAAGAAAACTGATATAATGGCATATTGATAAAAGATCAGATCCCAAGCATGATCAGTGCAAAAAGCCGGCTGATCAAAACCAATCATTTACTTTACATAACATTGTATTGTACAATTAAAAAATATGTTGACAATCTATAGATGCTCATGAATGAGTTGTAATGTAACATCATGATATACTAATCATAAAAATAAATTAAGAATAAAGGAAAACTAGGCAGCCACATCCCCCCGTCTTCGCGATTACAGAACAAAGATGCAACGACCTATTCAAAACTGAAAAAAAAGAATAATGGGGAAACTATTTTCAGATTTCAATGTCAAAGGGGGAAAGGTTTCAATAAGGCTTGGTTTCATTTCCGATTCATAAACTTTCTCAATGTTTAATTCAAATCTGACTGGAGGAGTCAAGAGTTACATAATTATCATAGCAAAAAGGATCATCTTCTGCAGAAAATGACTTGTAATTGAGAACATAGTTGGGATTGAAAATTTTAATTCCTTATTTCTATAAGAGAAACTAATATGTCCTTCCATATGCAAAAACAAATTGCGGGATGTTCTTCCTAAATAGATAGGATGGCATCTATCATACGAGAACTTTTACACAATGCGAGACATTTAGGATTTTATCTTTAAACCTTATATAGTTACTATTAGTCATAGTAGCAGTGCAAATGATTTTGAACTTTACCATAATTACTGTGGATATTCTAGGCAATTCCTTTACTAATTGTGACTTAAGGAACCTGA
>NC_051409.1:3368456-3370632 GCF_015228065.2 Penaeus monodon | reverse complement strand
TGTAGGAGTGTGGATCTAATAAATGCTAATAGCTAAATAATCCCCTATGTTACCTCCTGGCCCTCCTGGAAGCCAGGTTGCTTGCCATCCCAGTAGCCGACGAGTGACTCGAAAGTCATTGCCTGCTGGTTCTTGTAGTTGTCCTTTATTTTTGTCCTTATGAAACGAACGATGGTGAGTGTTCTCGACAGTCCCCTGGAGCCTTTTGGCCAGAGGATGGCTGTAAGATGTTCTCTGAAAGCCTGTTGTATAGTGGTGTCCCTTGAGTCTTAGGTGTCCGACCTTGTTTGTCCTGATGCGGTCGGGACTATAATGCTTTCAGAAGTTGAGGAAGAGTTACTAGAAGTGGTTTAGGCACTTGACCCGTTGCAGTTCGGATGAAGGACTCTTGCATGGCCTGTGATGGAAAGGATCATCCTGCAACAAGTTAGTCGACTCAAGGGATCTAGGAACTGACCCTGCTTTCACCACTAGTTCTCTTCTTTATTGCTCCTTCAGTAGGAAACAAGGCTAGTGGCACTGCTAAATGTACTATGCCAACTGTTGCTTGGGGTGCTACACTGAGGATGAGGCGGCTGTCTAGGATGTCTTCGTTCTACTCTAGATGTAGCACACATGAGAAGCTCCCCTAGAATTTCTTGTAATGGTGCCAGTTCCAAGGCTCGTAGTGCTAGCTGTAGCTTCTGTTTTCTTTAAGGGGGTCTCAAAGGGGCAAGGAAGTCTTCCCATCCTGTCTTTTGTGCTGAAGGGAATTTCATCACTGCTGCTCTTTCAGATTTATCAGGAAAATGTTTTGCTCTAGGGGGTGAAGTGGATGCCAGCCCACCATGGTGAAAGAACTGCTAATTCTGGAAAAGTAGAATTAGTAGGTTCTGGAATGAGTGATGGCATTATAGATCCAGAACCTGTCATCAAAATGGATGGCATGGCTAAATGACCCCCCTCCCTGAATCAGGGAACTAAGTGAAGAAATCGTATGAGCGACTTCTCTAGCACGTTGGGCAGACATAGATGTGGGCTGATGTTGAGGAATTCTTCGAGGATGCCCCATAATTGAATGTCATCTGTAGAAGGGGTGCATTCTTGCTTTTCTATATCTAACACTTCCTCCCACACCTCATGGCCCTCAATGATGGAAGATTGTAGAAGGGTTGAGGATCCATCCACATTGGTGATGTACCGCCATGAACTAGGTACTTAGAACCAGCCACTGTCATAGATGTGCTTGGTTCCCCAGGAGGAAATATTTTCTTTCTTCCAGATCTTCTTCGGAGAGACTTGTAGGAACATGACGGTCTTGTGTCCTGTTATTTTTTGACATGGGGGAGAAAGAGCTGATGCAATTCCTCCTGGTTCTCCAAATCATTCTGCCACTTCTGGAAATGACTAACCAAAGAAAAAAAATCTACAATCTAAATGCTGGAGATGCAGCTCTTGAGTAATGGGTCTCCAGAAGTTCCCACGCTGTAGTTGACTAAAGATCTTCAGAAGGTCGTACAGCTTCTAATCAACGAGAGCAACTAGTGCACTTGTTTGGGTTGAACACTCCTTGCGCAGCGCATGGTGAATGTTGTGGACAATGGATGTGGTCTGTAGTCCGTAGACACACCGAAAGTGTTCCAGGTTAAGACATCCGCGAGAGAAGGCTGCATGTGATTATGGTTATTCTTATTGGTGTGAATGATAAGCTGCTGGAATGGCTTGGGTTGCCAGGAGCTCGACAGTACTATAAGATTCCATGAGCGCTAAAGGAACTTTTAGGAGTGTGAAAAGCACCAGAGGAGCTGCCAAGAGCTCGGAAGGGCGAGCTGTCGGGAGCACTGACCGAGAAGCTGGCAGGAGCTCGCGAAGACGAGAAGCTGTCAAGAGCTTGGGAGTGCGAGAAGCTGCTAAGAGCTTGGGAGCACGAGAAGCTGCCAGACGCTCTGTAGAGCAAAGAGCTGCCGAAAGGGCTAAACAGAGCTATCAAGGCAAGGAAACTCGAGAAGAACTGCCGTGATCTGCGACTGGTTATGGTTATCCATTTTATGAAACTGATTACATAAGTAGGGTGTCCTACCTGAATAATTTGGGGACACATGATTACCTTGCCAATCAAATTATTAAATTACAGCACTTATGATTGTCTCAAATTACTTTAAGACATGATGGAATCCCTATGCAATACGAAACGGTA
>NC_051409.1:3367934-3368433 GCF_015228065.2 Penaeus monodon | reverse complement strand
CCATAGCCTTCCAATGTTGCAAAAATTATATTTTGTCCCAGTTGTTAACGTTGTAATGTGTGCGTGAAGTAATAGTCTCCCAGAACATGTGGCCGAAAAAGCTGAAGAAATTTTGATTCGATTTCTTCATATGTACGATGAAAGTGGGTGATTAACAACATGAACTAACAATATCGTAAAATAAATGTTAGCAATGCTTCATGTTTAACTCTACGAATCGAGAACTATTTTTCATTCTTTGACAAGAGTATTTTGTTATTTATTAGGGATCGATCATTAACTAATGCGTGAATATAGGAAAACTAACGACGTACTTTTCAATCTGTACACTAAGCAACGTAAATCGTCAAGCCGTTTGTCGTTCACGTAAATATAAAATAAAAACAAAAATCATGTAAAAATATCCCTCTTTAGATTCACTAACCCTAAACAAACCTCCATTCATTTTGTCAAAAGCTTGGGTATTGTTGCTTCCAATTGCAAATTATTTACAGAAACC
>NC_051409.1:3365685-3367916 GCF_015228065.2 Penaeus monodon | reverse complement strand
TACGGGGTAAATAAATAAAGTTACGGGTTTTCTCCGCCACGTAAATATTTGTTACATTATGGAAATTATCCATTCTCAAGTCCAGACTCAATGTTGATAATTATGATGCAATTGTTTAGACAGTTTGGCTTCGCCAGAGCATCGAAAGGCGTGGTAGTCCTTGCTATAGGCATATGCAACGGACAGTCGGCGCTTAATGGCGCACGGCAGACGATCGCATTTTCATTTTTTATTACATTGCTTATATCATATCGTCAAAGTATTATAGCTTTCGAAATATGCAACAAACAAGATTTTCAATCACAATCTATAACATTATATATAGCATTATTACGGACGGCTTACTTTTTACCAGTTTCTTGCACATTTTTTGCCGTTCGCCGTGGACGTGATCCGAAAACGATCTGAAACTGGTATTTATACATTGTCGCATCACCTTTATAAGGTTACTTATTACAAGTTCTCGGAGATTATGGCCAATTTAACTATAATATATTATGCCGGCTTACCATTCCTCCCATAAACTCGTCCCTTTGTGTGACAAAACATCGTTTAGCCGGTTTGTGAGACACGGCTATAAAAATAACGATAAAATCTTGTGCCTGTGCATTTCGCTTAACACAGTGTACTGTCATTTGGAGTCAACTTATCTGTATTTCTTTAGAAAACAAGCTCGGGCCATACCAACCGGCTTCTTACACTGAATCTTTCAACCGCACAGAATCCCCATCTTCAACACCACTGCCATGTTGCAAACTGAAGCTTTGTTCAGAGAAATATGACATTTTCTGAATCTGCGATTGGCTATGTTTTTTCTCCTTATAATTGCCAATACGGCAATTTCGTATAAAAGATTGTTAAGAAGCAGTTAAGGTTTGTTGGCGTGTTATATTTAAGATATATGTGGCATTTTCTGTAAATATATACGATATACCAAGGTCTATAGTAGTACTTAACTATACCTTACGATATGCATTATTTCCCATGTTTCCTGCACTCATTAATTACCGATATTTTAGGCAGATAGTATGCTTACTGTAAACACCAGTGAATTATCATACAATCAGTAACATGGTTTTACTATGAATCTCAAGGGAATATCACACCATAGATACATAATACACGTTCCGTAAATTCCCACCTTAATCAGAGTCGCTCGTATCAGAGCTGTCTGCCTCATTCTGGGTCTGGGCCAGGAGTTAACTCCCTCTTCTCACCTTGTGTCGGATACAGGCGGGCAGCTTCAATGAAAAAATTGTGGAGGGCACATTGTTCGTATTCTCGAATAAATAAGTAGCGAGAAAAGTACTAAGGTACTCAGCCCGCGTGCCAGAACTCTTGGTCTGTTCTTTAAAGTCCCTCCACAGTCGCTCTATTGTCTGTGATGGACAGTCGAGTCCTTGGGGTCCACACAATTTTCCGTGTGGTTTATGACATTGTGGAGGTACCCGTGATCTTTTAATGAGCGATAAGCTGCCCAGCCATCACTAATAAAGGTTCTCTCTTAATTAAAGGGGCGAACGTTTCAGCACCCCTGTCGTCTACATCTAAAAGTGGCACAATAAATTTTTTTTGGTCTGTCTCTCAATCCAGCCAAACACCCACACTTACTTAAGTGTGCCGCGCAAGCAAGGTCTCATCTATCTCGACGATTACGACAATTATATTGGCTTTTGACTTTAAAGCCAATTCTCAGTCACTTAAGAGCAAAAGATCCTCCAGTCAACACTAGTGGCGGTTAAAAAATGAAGACAGGTGGTGATCGTCTTATGGGTCCAGAATTTTTTAAGCCAGTGGTTAACGAAAATCAAGATTTTCGATGGTGACAAATGTTGAAGGAAGGTGCAGGCGTAATCGCTTACTGAGTAAGTGCAGCTCCTGCGTCTCTTAGTTTTGGCGATTTTTTTTTCCACTACCCGCAATACCATAGGTGGTGTTCTTTCCAGTATTTACATGGCAAATTACAGTGCGGACTCTCTAATGAGTTTTCGTCTTCTTTATGAAATTCCTTTATAAAGTCTAAATATTTCCATGCACAACCCTCACACTTCCTCTCCATTAATTGGTAATACACTTACCTGCGAAGTAACTTGTGTAATTCAGTGTCGAATAAGTAAGGTCTCGCTACCTGGTCCCTCTACCTGCCGCTACAGAAACTTTAGGTACATATGCACCAGCGGGAACAGCCAATACTGTAAATTACAATACTGTACATTAAATTGTGACCAAAC
>NC_051409.1:3365404-3365576 GCF_015228065.2 Penaeus monodon | reverse complement strand
TTTTTGTGTGGGGGTTATTGGAGTCCGGTTCTTATCAAGGGATACGTTTGCGCTAATTATGAATGATGTAATAAATTTGATGCAGGTATATTTACAAAATATATACTGGCTCTGGTATGCACATGCCAGATCTGTCAGTGCGCATTATTTACGTAATGGCAATCTTCCCCCC
>NC_051409.1:3364908-3365362 GCF_015228065.2 Penaeus monodon | reverse complement strand
TCCCAAAGCGTCAGCTCACAATGTGTATATAGCATCCTGCACGATAGCTATCACGTACACAAAGGTACCCGGTCAAATGTTTACTATATTAAGACTAGTCTCTGGATTCGGTTATATATAGATGCTGAACTTTCTCCTAAGACGCACTGAACGCTGAAACGAGCAGTGAAGTGGGTGTCACCCTATAAACGACGATTTTATGATCACAAGTGGTGGATTTAACCATAAAAGGTGATACTTTACTTATATAAACACTGTTAAGACTTACCTCTAAGCCACATGGCAGCATGTGACTAGTTTAAAGGTACTTCATCGCTGCGATCATGCGTAGTTGCAGGTCTGTCCCGCATGTGCATTACCTTAAGACGTTTTAAAACTCCCGTACGACCATTATGTCCCCTGCTGGCAGTCAGGTGAAAAATGCGCTGTTCCTTATTTACGTTTATATATGTTT
>NC_051409.1:3364609-3364835 GCF_015228065.2 Penaeus monodon | reverse complement strand
AATGTTCTTGCCATACATGGCCGTGTGAAACGGACACTTAATCCTCTCGTGTATACCTTTAAACAAAAATATTGAGCATGTAAACGATATAAACGCAATAATTCAATGGTTCCATACTGTCATACAAAGCTCACCGACAGCGAGTACTAGAGTTGCTTGCTTACTTTAGGCCTCATTTCAGCAGACCAAAACTCGTGCTACACTTTCCTCTGCCCCCCCCCCCCCC
>NC_051409.1:3363234-3363352 GCF_015228065.2 Penaeus monodon | reverse complement strand
ATCTATGCATTAAGACAACGGTTTCCACTTGGACTTTAAATAACATACAAACCCTGTGGAATCATCCAAAAATTTGTTTTAGATTTGAATTATTCCTCTTGGTCAGAGAGTTGGTGTG
>NC_051409.1:3362872-3363086 GCF_015228065.2 Penaeus monodon | reverse complement strand
CACACTATATCCGTGTATAAATAAAACACACAATCGGTGGTCAGATTCAGGATTTGCCATTCAAGTTTGCTTTTCATCTACAGATTTGATCTATTCATATCTTGACAGGCAAACAGTGCTTGGAGGGTGGTAATGTCATGTGTTCCCAAAGAACTGATAAGGATATAAAACTCAACGATAGATTCAGCAAATTATATTCACGTAATTTCGCACA
>NC_051409.1:3362614-3362739 GCF_015228065.2 Penaeus monodon | reverse complement strand
GAACATTGCAAAACAAAAAGGAATTGAAATGCTTGCATGTTCGTGGTCCAAAAGGAAGTGTAAATCCCAACGCAAAGACCCCATCCCCACGAAAAAAAAAAAAAAAATCGAGGGATATATATATA
>NC_051409.1:3362315-3362589 GCF_015228065.2 Penaeus monodon | reverse complement strand
AATCCTTCCAATTAAACTTCTTTCATTCCCTCCACGGTTTCAGATTCATTTTCTTGAAGAAGGAACAGGGCACCATCGGGTTTTTCCTGGACACCAACTTGAAGGGCCACAGCTGTACCTCCATCAGCTCGGGAATGACGCTGCACATGATACTTGCCAGGGTCGTTTTGCGAATTACCTTGAGCTGCGCTGTTGGGGAGACAATGGAGGATAACAGGCAGTTAGGGAGAGAGAATAGAAGGTAAAAGAAGATAATAGACAGAAGATAATAGAT
>NC_051409.1:3361984-3362280 GCF_015228065.2 Penaeus monodon | reverse complement strand
AGAAGATAATGGACAGTTAGGGAAAGCGAATAGAAGATAATAGATAGATAGGGAGAGAGAATAGTAGATAATAGACAGGGAGAGAGAATAGAAGATAATAGACAGGGAGAGAGGATAGTTGATGATAGAGAGGGAGAGAAAATAGAAGATAATAGACAAGAGGAGAAAATAAATGTTAATAGACGGGGAGAGAGACCAGAAGATAATAGGCAGTTAGGGAGAGATGGAAAATGGAAGAGCGTAAGAAGACCAAATAGGGGGATTTTTGAAGGGAGAGACGCGGTTGGTTCTTGTGT
>NC_051409.1:3361548-3361778 GCF_015228065.2 Penaeus monodon | reverse complement strand
CATTCCTCTTCCTCCCCACTCCCCCCCCCCTTCCCCCCACACCTCCCCAAACCTCACCTGTCTCGAACTGCGTGTCGGGGTTATTCGTCTCGTACCAGTACCTGTCGCCGACTTTGAGCCTGAGGAACTGGTCGGCGAGGATGCAGGCGAAGGTGGGGCCGACGAGGCTTCCCTTGACCGGGGTTTCCGCCATCCCGCCGATGAACAGGTCGATGTCGTCTACGTGTCTG
>NC_051409.1:3361413-3361486 GCF_015228065.2 Penaeus monodon | reverse complement strand
CTTGTGGGTGAGGTCGAAGGTGAGTGCAGCTCGTGTGTTCTTTTCGCAGTTGTTACTGTTGCTACCGTTTATT
>NC_051409.1:3360898-3361274 GCF_015228065.2 Penaeus monodon | reverse complement strand
GCAATAGCTACAAGGTATCTGCCGATCTTTCTGTCTCTGTAGTCCTATCAGTCTCTTCATGTACGCATGCATCTATCTACAACGCCTTCCGTAGTCTCATTTCTTGCACCTACTTGTAAACTCTCTTAAGACTCTGCACGACGCCATTGTCCATCACGCGTCGAAGTTGCTTGAATTTCGTGATGAGTGGCAAGCCGCAGGCCATCCGCACGCGGCTGTAGGGCGCCAGGCCATGGTCCCGCCCGCGCTGCATGTTGAGGGCCACCAGGTCCATCCCGAAGGGCATGTCCCCTCGGAACAGCTTCCCCGTCACCTGGAGGAGGGAGAGGGGAAAGGGGCGTGGGCGTATGCATCTGTATTTTCACCTGACTTTTGG
>NC_051409.1:3360744-3360822 GCF_015228065.2 Penaeus monodon | reverse complement strand
AAAGAGGATGCGAGGAATAATATCTCAAGTCTTTCTTCTGAATTTATTGTGCCTTCCTTCTTTCTACTTTATTTAATA
>NC_051409.1:3360237-3360421 GCF_015228065.2 Penaeus monodon | reverse complement strand
TGCGGGGTGAAGAAAGGGTCGACTTTCGCCGCGTTCTGAGCCACTTCGCCCCTGATCAGCTCAGTCACGGCGCCCTTGGTGTAGATAACGAAAGGGTTCATCAGCACGGAGGACATCTCGGTGCAGGCAACGTCTCCCGCCTTGTCCATGCGCTCGACGTTGCCCTAAGAGGAAGGACCAGGCG
>NC_051409.1:3359931-3360047 GCF_015228065.2 Penaeus monodon | reverse complement strand
GACTCCTCAAGGAATACACAAAACACAGACACACACATACACACAAAAAAACGCACAATATGAATGCACAAAAATACACAGCATACACAAAATAAACATAAAATACGCAGACTAAC
>NC_051409.1:3359261-3359652 GCF_015228065.2 Penaeus monodon | reverse complement strand
CGAGATTAGAGTGTGGCCGAAGCGAAGGACGGCGGTGGCGAAATCACTGCTGACGGCGGCGCTCACGGTCTCGTCATAGATGTTCGTTCTCGCTTTTCCTTTCAGAGGCAAGAAGTTGAACTTGCTGGAGAGCTTTTTACCTGAGGAGATTGTGAAGAAAGGTCGAGGTATCATTGTTTTGCTTTTTTTTAGGTTTCCCTTTCATGAAATTTATAAAAGAGAAAAATGGGGTATCTTGTGAGGTTTTACTTCTTAAGGAAATGCTAAGAAAAGAAAAGAGTGAGTATTTTTAGTGGACATTTCCATGATCCTCTTCTACGCTAAGAAATTAAACTCTTGCGAGAGTCTTGAGGAATTTGTAAGAAAAATGGTCCTTTTTTATCATATTCAA
>NC_051409.1:3358844-3358908 GCF_015228065.2 Penaeus monodon | reverse complement strand
TTTCGGGGCATTTCTTTTGGGCAATTCTATCTCCGTTGGATTGATGAGGAGAAAATACTTATTC
>NC_051409.1:3357097-3358717 GCF_015228065.2 Penaeus monodon | reverse complement strand
CAGGTTTGCCTCACCGAAAAGGAGAGACACGTATTCGTTGTACGTGACGTGCTGCAACTGCGCCGACAGGATCCGCCGCGCCTCCTGAAACAGCTTCTCGTCGTCCCAGCGAGGGTTCAGTTCCTTCAGCCCCTTCGCCAGCTGGTTGTGGTGCCGCACCCATATCAGGTGGAGGAGACTGAGCAAGGGCTGTTCGTTGACCCTATCGTCTCCTGCGGGCGTGTGGCGAAGGGCGGGGCAGCGATAGTGATCATTTATAGACATTGGTCGGTAAAGGGATTTTTTTCCTTTTTCTTTACATTTTATTTGATGATTTCACTGTGCATATGCGTGTGTTTGTGATTCTGTGTGCATAAGTACAACTGGAGCGCCAATTCCTACGCCCAGACTCACCTGCTAGGAAGCAGAACAGGCCCATATCTGCTCTCTCCTGCTTGTTGCACGGGAGGGTCATGTTTTTGTTCGGGGGAAGGAGCACCTCACCCTCCTTCGTGAGCTGAGGAGAGGGGAAAAGCACCCTGTGTAAACCTCTGAGCCTCATTTTTTAGCCATTTGATAGCTAGGTGGTGGTCTGTAAGCGCCTAGGCTTTATATTCCTTTTATAAAACATTAATCTTCATACTCCTTTTATTCAGCATAAAACTTTACACTCCATCTATTCGTTAAACGTCATAATCTTTTTATGCAGCATAGACCTTTTTAACTCATTTATTCAACATTAAACTGTGTACACTTTAATCAGCATTAAATATAACCCTCCATCTATTCGGCATTAAAATTTATATCTCACATTATTAAACTCCTCTGTTCAGCATCAATCCTAAAAGTAGATGTAAGTCTTATCTATATATTAAACTTTCTTTCTTTATTTTTATCCACTTGTTTGATCATAAAGCATAATACATATAAACTGCTAAAACATCCTTGTATTCAGGTTCAGACTTAACCTTCTTTCTAATCGCTTTTAAACCTTATATCGCATCTGTTCAGGTCGTGTCCTTTTTCATTAATTATTTTCCCTTCTGTTCCATATCAGAGTTAATTCTATCTTTTCATCATTAAACATCTTTATCCTCTTAACTTACCGTTAAACATCCATTCTTTTTAACAAATTAAGTTTCCGTAGATGCAGGACGCAAGAACCTTGACCCTGATATCCCTTGACCTAAGACCCTGATATCCCTTTGACCTAAGACCCTGATACCCTTTGACCTAAGACCCTGATACCCTTTGACCTAAGACCCTGATATCCCTTTGACCTAAGACCCTGATACCCTTTGACCTAAGACCCTGATACCCTTTGACCTAAAACCCTGATATCCTTTGACCCGAGGCCCCTATATCCTCGCGCTCACCTGGATCCTCAGCAGTCCGTCCTTGAACTCCCTCAAGGAATCGCTCAAGGCCTGCTTGAAGCCGTAGACGACCGAGCCGTCCAGGTAGGAGGTCTTCTCGTTGAGCTGCTGCCGAGGACCTGCGGGGGAAGGGGGGTTAGTTTGGGTTTGTGGTGGAAGCTATGTTTTTTGTGTCCTTGAAAATATCGACTATTGTTCGAAAAAGAAAATGTGTGTGTAAGCATGTTTGTGTGATTATATACATTATGCATATATAAATAGATGA
>NC_051409.1:3356557-3356937 GCF_015228065.2 Penaeus monodon | reverse complement strand
CTACGGACAGACAGACCCATAGGTCCAGCCTCACCCCACACGCAGCTGGAGTCCCCCACCGAGCGCACAAACTCCATGCACGTCTGGTTGAACTGCGCATAGAAGGGGTCGTCGGCGGGGATGGCTATGGGCGCGCACTCAGGATGCCTCATCGAGTCATTTCCGTTGAGCGCTTCGGGGCAGCAAGGGACGTCCTTCCCGTCAGCCCCTGGGAAGGGATGGGAGAATCGACTTTTTTATGTATTTATTATTTTTCTTTCCTCTAACTATGTTCTTTGGCTTATCGTATGACGAGAATCGCCTATTTCCTTTCTTTCTTGTTTTATTATTTTGCTTAGCTCATTCAATAACACTCGGACAAACAGTTAGGTAGTTCTCCA
>NC_051409.1:3356279-3356469 GCF_015228065.2 Penaeus monodon | reverse complement strand
CCTCAAGGCTCTGACTTTTGTGCAAGGGCGCGAAAGTGAGGTCGTGGTCGAGAAACTGCCCGAAGGTCGTGAACAGGACGGAGATCAAGGGCGACTCGACGTTCCGCTTGAGGTTGACCTTGGAGCTCACCAGACGAGCGCTTGGAAGCTCCTCTCCGTTATTGGCCAGGCGGAACTTCTTCACTCCTGC
>NC_051409.1:3355302-3355603 GCF_015228065.2 Penaeus monodon | reverse complement strand
AAAGAAGCGGCAGGTGATCACCAGTCCCAGAAACCCCTCACCGTCGCTGTAGAAGGAAGGGGTAACCCGAAGGAGGGGCGTGAAGGTGGAGCCCCAGGTCGGGAAGGCCAGGTTGTTGCAGGTTCCGTCGATGGACCTGTAGTGCCTGAAGGCCTTGCAATCCGTCGGCTCCTCCCTTGTCTTGTTCTTATCGCAGAACTCGTCCGTTGTGATAAGGTCACCTTGGAACGGGAGGTCGAAGGTCACGTACTCGGGGTCAAGTTTCAACCTGAATACAGTAAGGTAATACGTTTAGGTATTG
>NC_051409.1:3354641-3354924 GCF_015228065.2 Penaeus monodon | reverse complement strand
TTAGAGTTTATGTCCTAATTCCTCCTTCCTTTCTCTGGCTTACTTGTGGGTGAGATTAGCTGTCGCTGCGTTGAAGAGGTAGCCCTGCTGGGACATAGTGGCCGAGAAAGGGTCGGACTTCTTGAACCCGTTTTGGTGCATGTAGGCTGCACTGTCAGGCAACAGACCTAGGCCAAGCTCCTGCATTTTCGCTAAGTGGTCTAAGAGTTTGTTCAGCTCCTCCTTACCGTGTTCCAAGCTCTCTCTGTCAACGAAAATGGTCCATGTAGGAGAGGGGTATAAG
>NC_051409.1:3349597-3349806 GCF_015228065.2 Penaeus monodon | reverse complement strand
AAGCACACACCACATGCTTAGATCTCCTTCCGCAAGCCGGTGCGACTCACCTCTCCTTCGCCGCCGTCAGTAGAGGTTCAAGCGACGGGTTTCGGTTCCAGTTGTAAGTATCACCCTTGGGATACGAGCCGCTTGGTTTCGGCCGTTTGGCGTTGTCCCTGTTATTCGCGTACCATATTTCATCTAGAATTTGTGAATATCGCGATCAG
>NC_051409.1:3348910-3348980 GCF_015228065.2 Penaeus monodon | reverse complement strand
GGCTCATATTGCTTCTAGATCAATATTAGTATCTGAAGCTATATAATATAGATCAAACTAATAATTGTAT
>NC_051409.1:3348632-3348785 GCF_015228065.2 Penaeus monodon | reverse complement strand
CCGGCTCACTACTTGCTTCTCAGCGGCAGCTCCAAGTCCTTCAGATCCTCCGCCAAGCCGGCTCTCGCGGCGGCCAAGACCCACACGGCCACAGCGGCAATCACCTGCACTTGCATGTTGCTTGCGCTCAGTGAGAGTAGATCTAACACCTTA
>NC_051409.1:3348265-3348609 GCF_015228065.2 Penaeus monodon | reverse complement strand
ACATTATTCTTCAAAAATATGGATTTTTTAAATATTATGAATATTATTATTTAATGGAAAGCAATAAAAAAGAAAAATCTTATATATGTTACGCTTTGAAAAATATTAGTCTTTATATATTATCATAAATATTATCATTTTAAAATATCTCTTTATATGTGCTATAGTGTTGATTTATTCAGTACACATTATTTACCCAATTTGTAACATCTATTGTACTTATGATAATGATAATCATCATTACACCTTTATTAAAATAGTGAGTTTATGAACATAATCTTTTGAACTGTGTACTAAGAGTCTTGGACAGTTTAGTGCGAGAACGACGTTCTATGCATGATCTT
>NC_051409.1:3347920-3348134 GCF_015228065.2 Penaeus monodon | reverse complement strand
GCCAGTTCTGGTAATATGACTCAGTGCTAATTCAAAATAGCTTCAGTTGAACGATCCTCCATCAGTTAAATGGGATCGGTTCACTTGATTTAGACGCTGGCGAAGTCAAGATAAGGAGACGTTCAAAATGGGACGTTCAGTCAGTGTTCAAGAAAATTAGATGATATAAACAACGAGTGAGGGAGAGGCGGGTGTTGACCTTCTTATGGTACTC
>NC_051409.1:3347511-3347762 GCF_015228065.2 Penaeus monodon | reverse complement strand
CAGAGCATGATATTCGCAAGAGTAATTCTCGAAATTCATACGTTTCCAAAAGTGGGCATATGTGTGTTCAATTCCTTGTTTCAGACCGGCCGAAAAGTCACTGCCAGGGTTCCCCTAAGCTGAGACTTGAAGGTACGCTTAAATGCTCATGCTTACTCAGCTCAACATACTTCTAAATTGTAATTCAGAATGTGTCTAAGCAGAACTCGCAGAAAAGTATGGGTTTACCTTTCAGCAGAGTATTGCAACAA
>NC_051409.1:3347083-3347201 GCF_015228065.2 Penaeus monodon | reverse complement strand
GACTCTCTAAGAAATTATTTAGATATAATGATATATATTTGTAAATGTGTCTTTCATGTAAAGTGTCACTGTCTGTCACAGTTTGATCAATCTTACTTTGAGAGATTAGGTTTATTCA
>NC_051409.1:3346570-3346903 GCF_015228065.2 Penaeus monodon | reverse complement strand
GAACATAATACGCATATATTAATATAATACTATTATATTGATTTATATATATATTATCATAATATATGTATATATGGTATACAATTGTCTATAGTAAGTGAAAGCTATTTATTTAAACATGATATCATTAAATCAATCATAGATCATCATCCAAATCATCGATCTATTATCTACACTATCAATCCACCATCAATGATAAATGTCTATTGATCTAACATGAACATGCATCAGCTAGAGTATGTAGAATAGATCGGTCTGAATTGGTAGAATGAAGCAGAAGAACAAAACGCAAAGTTAGAAGGGAAGTCTAGATAGAAAATTGAGATCAGACGC
>NC_051409.1:3345618-3345802 GCF_015228065.2 Penaeus monodon | reverse complement strand
CAGACCCGCCATTGTTTTCCCTCTAGCAAAACCTATCCTACTCACGCAAACACCGAGTATTCGATTACCTCCCTGACTTGACCGTCCGAGCCGTCGGTATGAAGTGAATGATCTCGCATTTGCACAATGTAGTGATGTCGATCTATTAATCTTACTTGGGCTGTTGCAACACCTGTATTCAAAC
>NC_051409.1:3344363-3344669 GCF_015228065.2 Penaeus monodon | reverse complement strand
TGCCACGTGCCACGCTACTTGTGTGTGAAATGTTTCACATGTTTCCGTATGTTGGTTTTCAGGTGGCGTACCACGTGTGTGGAAGCGCCATTAGTCTGCAAAGGTAATTCAAGGGAGGGGAGTACTGAGCTAAATTTATGATTTCAAAAGTGTTCAGTGTAAAATGTATATAGTGAGTTACAGCAATAAAAGGGAATGTAAACTTTCAGAATTTCTGGTGCCTTTGCCATTCACAGAACTGGTTCTCTCTCAGCTGAGAATTTAACTAGGAAGGTTGATCTTTTAAAAACATCGGATCCGCAGTAA
>NC_051409.1:3344060-3344246 GCF_015228065.2 Penaeus monodon | reverse complement strand
AAAAGGTTCATGATAATAGAAATTCGAGAATCTATCAAAATATTAATGATAAATAAAGAACCACAATACGATTTTCTCAATAACTCAATAGCGAATCACATACCGAAAATGAGGGTGTAAAGAAAATGGAAAAAATGAGAGAACATTCCAAGCAATGAATGGCTAAACCGTCTTAAAATAAGCTAC
>NC_051409.1:3343851-3343985 GCF_015228065.2 Penaeus monodon | reverse complement strand
ACAGTACAAGTCTATTGATATTATAGGTCATGCTTAGAGAACTAATGACAGTGAGGATTATGATGTTAATGTTTGTGTTGTGTGTCAAGCAGACTGATAATCTATTAATTAAAAATGATGGATATAAGCTGACA
>NC_051409.1:3343426-3343671 GCF_015228065.2 Penaeus monodon | reverse complement strand
ACGAATGTGTGGAGGGAACTAAAACTGAGATTAAACTAGGAAAGGATACATAATACGAAAAAATAGAGTACGAGGGATAACCACGTCTGTTTGACACCTGTGTTGTTTCTGTGGATTCGGTTGGCCAATGTAAACAGGCATCTCTTCTCTCAACAAAAAGCAAAGAAAATATGACATACTATACCCATAATTTTTTTCAGATGGAGAACCAGATAAAGATATATTTCATATTTGCTTTCCTTCGT
>NC_051409.1:3342262-3343017 GCF_015228065.2 Penaeus monodon | reverse complement strand
GACACAGTTTCTCTCTTGAAAAAGTTTTCCTGCTGAAAAATAAGTTTATCTGTTGGAAAGGGAGTTTCTCTGTTAATCTGTTGAAAAGAAATTTCTCTGTTGCAGGAGAAGTTTCTTTGTTGAAGAAGTTTCTCTGTTGAAAAAAGGGGTTTCTTTGTTGAAGGAGAAGTTTCTCTGTTGATATATAAATTTTCTGTGTCACTTAAAAAGGAGTTTCTCTGTTGATTAAGATTTCCTCTGTTGAAAAAGCAGTTTCTCTGTGAAAAATTTTTCTGCAAAAAAGCTTCTCTTTTTTGATGAAGAAAAGTTTCTCTGTTAAAGAAGTTTCTTTTTAAATAAAAGTGTTTCTTTTTAAAAACAGAAGTTTCTCTGTTGAAGAATTTTTCTCTGTTAAAAAGAAGTTTCTTTGTTGAAAAAAAGTTTTTTTTTAAAAAAAAGAAGTTTCTGTTGAAAAAAAATTTTTTCTCTCTTGAAATATGAGTTTTCTGTTAAAAAAAAAAATCCGTTGAAAAGAATTTTTCCTCTTTTGAAAAAAATTTTTTCTGTTGAAAAAAAAATTTCCCTTTTTGAAAAAAATGTTTCTGTTGAAAAAAAAGTTTTTCTGTCGAAAAAAAGTTTCTCTGTTCAAAAAGAATTTCCCGTGAAAAGAAGTTTCCCTTTGATAGCTGGAGTTTTTTACAGAGTTTTTTGGCTTTTAAATCTTTTCCCATTTTAAAGGGTCTAATTTACCTAAAAAGTTGTTCATTTGATGCCAC
>NC_051409.1:3335867-3342162 GCF_015228065.2 Penaeus monodon | reverse complement strand
GGGGAAAAAAAATGGGGGGAGAAAAAAGAAAAGGAAGACAAAAAAGGAGAAAAAAAAGGGAAAAAGAAATTTTTGGAAAAAAAGTAAGGGGAGAAAAAAAAGAGCAATAACTAGCCAGGCCTTATGCCATCAGAATTTAAGACAAAATTAACAAAAACCAAAACCCCCAGGAGTGCCTTCTCTCGTGCCGGAGTGCCTTCTCTCATGCCAGGGTCCCCTTCTCTCGTGCCAGGAGTCCCTTCTCTCGTGCCGGGAGGCCTTCTTCGTGCGGAGGGCCTTCTTCGTGCCAGGGTCCCTTTCTCGTGCCAGGAGTGTTTTCCTCGTCCCAGAGTGCCTTCTTCGTGCCAGGGTCCCTTTCCTTGGGCCCAGGAGGGTTTTGTCCCGGGAGGCCTTCTTGGGCCAGGAGTGCCTTTTCTCCCAGGAGTGCCTCTCTCGTGCCGGGAGTCCCTTTTCCCCTTGTGCCAGGAGTCCCTCTCTGGGGCCAGGAGTGTTTCCCCCCCTTTCGTGAGGAGTGCCTTCTCTCGTCCCAGGAGTGCCTTTCTCGGCCAAGGCCTTCTCTCGTCCCAGGGAGTCCCTTCTCTCGGCCCAGGGTCCCTTCTCTGGGCCGGGAGGCCTTCTTCGTGCCAGGAGTGTTTTCGGCCGGGATCCCTTCTCTCGTGCCAGGAGGCCTTCTCTCGGGCGGGAGTGCTTCTTCGTGCCAGGATGCCTTCTTGTGCCAGGCCTTTCTCGTCCCAGGAGTGCCTTTCTCTCGTGCCAGGAGTGCTTCTCTGTGCCAGGAGTGCCTTCTCCGTGCCAGGATCCCTTCTCTCGTGCAGGAGGTTCTTCAGGCCAGAGTGCCTTCTCTCATGCCAGGGTGCCTTTTCGTGCAGGAGTGCTTTTTCTCATGAAGGAGTGCTTTTTTGTGCCAGAGTCCTTCTCTTTTCTGCCAGGAGGCTTCTCTCATGCAGGAGTGCCTTCTCTCTGCCAGGAGGCCTTCTCTGTGCAGGAGTGCTTCTCTCATCCCAAAGGCAGTCCCTTCTTCGTGCCAGGAGTGCCTTCTCTCTTTGCCAGAGGGGCCTTCTTTTCTTTGCCAGGAGTGCCTTCTCTCGTGCCAGGAGTGCTTTTTTCATGCCAGGTGCCTTCTCTCGTGCCAGGAGTGCTTTTCTGTGAAAGGAGTGCTTCTCTCATGCCAGAGTGCTTTTCATGCAGGATGCCTTCTCTCTGGCCAGGAGTGCTTCTCTCATGCCAGGAGTGCCTCTCTCATGCAAGGAGTGCCTTCCCTCGTGCAGGAGTGCTTCTCTGTGCCAGGAGTGCCTTCTCTCGTCCAAGGAATGCCTTCTTAAATGCCAGGAGTGCTTCTCTCGTGCCAGGAGTGCCTTCTCATAAAACCAGGATGCCTTCTCCATGCCAGGAGTGCTTTCTCGTGCAGAGTGCCTTCTCTCGTGCCAGGAGTGCCTTCTCTCATGCCAGGAGTGCCTTCTCTCGTGCCAGGAGTGCCTTCTCTCTTTGCCAGGAGTGCCTTCTCTCGTGCCAGGAGTGCCTTCTCTCATGCCAGGAGTGCCTTCTCTATGCCAGGAGTGCCTTCTCTATGCCAGGAGTGCCTTCTCTCTCCAGGAGTGCCTTCTCTCGGCCAGGAGTGCCTTCTCTCATGCCCGGAGTGCCTTCTTTTGTGCCAGAGTGCCTTCTCTCATGCCAGGAGTGCTTCTCTCAGTCCCAGGAGTGCCTTCTCTTGTGCCAGGAGTGTTCTCTCTGCCGGGAGGCCTTCCTCGTGCCAGGAGTGCCTTCTCTCTCATGCCAGGAGTGCTTCTCTCATCCCAGGAGTGCCTTCTTCAGTGCCAGGAGTGCCTTCTCTCGTGCCAGGAGTGCCTTCTCTCATGCCAAAGTGCCTTCTCTCGTGCCAGGAGTGATCCTCATTAGGAGTGCCTTCTCTCGTCCCCGGATTTGGCCTTCCCTCATGCCAGGAGTGCCTTCTCTCGTGCCAGGAGTGCCTTCTCTCATGCCAGGATTTGCCTTCTCTCGTGCCAGGAGTGCCTTCTCTCATGCCAGGAGTGCCTTCTCTCATGCAGGATGCCTTCTCTCATGCCAGAGTGCATTCTCTCGTGCCAGGAGTGCTTCTCTCTGCCAGGAGTGCCTTTTTTGCCGGAGTGCCTTCCCTCATGCCAGGAGTGCCTTCTCTCATGCCAGGAGTGCCTTCTCTGTGCCAGGAGTGCATTCTCTCGTGCCAGGAGTGCCTTCTCTCATGCCAGGAGTGCCTTCTCTCATGCCAGGAGTCCCTTCTCTCATGCCAGGAGTGCCTTCTCTCATGCAGGAGTGCCTTCTCTATGCCAGGAGTGCCTTCTCTCATGCCAGGGTGCCTTCTCCCCATGAAAGGAGTGCCCTCCTCATGCCAGGATGCCTTCTCTCATGCCAGGAGTGCCTGCTCTCATGCCAGGAGTGCCTTCTCTCGTGCCAGGAGTGCCTTCTCTCATGCCAGGAGTGCCTTCTCTCGTGCCAGGAGTGCCTTCTCTCATGCCAGGAGTGCCTTCTCTCGTGCCAGGAGTGCCTTCTCTCGTGCCAGGAGTGCCTTCTCTCATGCCAGGAGTGCCTTCTCTCGTGCCAGGAGTGCCTTCTCTGTGCCAGGAGCCTTCTCTCATGCCAGGAGTGCCTTCTCTTGTGCCAGGATTTGCCTTCTCTCATGCCAGGATTTGCCTTCTCTCATGCCAGAGTGCCTTCTCTTGTCCCAGGAGTGCCTTCTCTCGTGCCAGGAGTGCTTCTCCGTGCCAGGAGTCCTTCTCGTGCCAGGAGTGCCTTTCTTGTCCCAGGAGTGCCTTCTTGTCCCAGGAGTCCCTTTCTCTATGCCAGGAGTGCCTTCCCCTATGTCCAGGAGTCCCTTTCTCATTCCAAAGTGCCTTCTTGTGCCAGGAGTGCCTTTCTTCATGCCAGGAGTGCTTCTCTCGTCCCAGGAGTGCCTTTCGTGCCAGATGCCTTCTCTCGTGCCAAGTGCCTTCTCTTGTGCCAGGATTTGCCTTCTCCTCATGCCAGGAGTGCCTTCTCTTGCAGGAGTGCCTTCTCTCTTGCCAGAGCAGTCCCTTCTCTCATGCCAGGAGTGCCTTCTCTCATGCCAGGAGTGCCTCTCTTGCCAGGAGTGCCTTCTCTGTCCCAGGAGTGCCTTCTCTCGTGCCAGGAGTGCCTTCCCCTCGTGCCAGGAGTGCCTTCTCTTGTCCAGGATTTCCTTCTCTCGTGCCGGGGTGCCTTCTCTCATGCAGGAGTGCCTTCTCTCATGCCAGGAGTGCCTTCTCTCGTGCCAAGGAGTGCATTCTCTCGTGCCAGGAGTCCCTTTCCCTTCGTCTAGGAGTGCCTTCTCTCGTGCGGGAGTGCTTCTCTCTGAGGAGTGCCTTCTCATGCCAGGAGTGCCTTCTCTTGTGCCAGGAGTGCCTTCTCTCGTGCCAGGAGTGCCTCTCTCATGCAGGAGTGCCTTCTCTCATGCCAGGAGTGCCTTCTCTCTTTCCGGTGCCTTCTCTCTGCCAGGAGTGCCTTCTCTCGTCCCTTTGATGCTTCTCTTTTGCCAGGAGTGCCTTCTCTCATGCCAGGATGGCCTTCTCTCGTGCCAGGAGTGCCTTCTCTCGTGCCAGGAGTGCCTCCCCATGAAAGGAGTGCCTTGTCTCATGCCAGGAGTGCCTTCGTTTATGCCAGGAGTGCCTTCTCTCGTGCCAGGAGTGCCTCTCTTCCAGGAGTCCCTTCTCTGTGCCAGGGGGCCTTCTCTCATGCCAGGAGTGCTTTCTTGTGCCGGGAGTGCCTTCTCTCTTTGCCAGGAGTGCCTTCTCTTTGCCAGGAGTGCCTTCCTCATGCCAGGAGTGCTTCCTTCGCCAGGTGCCTTCTCTCGTGCCAGGAGTGCCTTCTCTCATGCCAGGAGTGCCTTCTCTCATTCCAGAAGTGCCTTCTCTTGTGCCAGGAGTGCCTTTCTCTTGCCGGGCTTCTTCATGCCAGGAGTGCCTTCTCTGTGCCAGGAGTCCCTTCTCCATGCCAGGAGTGCCTTCTCTTGTGCCAGGAGTGCCTTCTCTCATGCCAGGAGTGCCTTTCTCTCTTGCGGATGCCTTCTCTCATGCCAGGAGTGCCTTCCCTCATGCCAGGAGTGCCCTTCTCTCTGCCAGGAGTGCCTTCTCTTGTGCCAGGGTGCCTTCTCTCGTGCCAGGAGTGCCTTCTTCTGCCAGATGCCTTTCTCATGCCAGGAGTCCCTTCTCTCGTGCCAGGAGTTCCTTCTCTCGTCCAGGATGCCTTCTCTCATCAGGATGCCTTCTCTCATGCCAGGAGTGCCTTCTCTTGTGCCAGGAGTGCCTTTCTCGTGCCAGGAGTGCCTACTCTCATCCCGGGAGTGCCTTCTCTCACCCAGGATGCCTTCTCTCATGCCAGGAGTGCCTTCTCTTTTTCCAGGAGTGCCTTCTCTCGTGCCAGGAGTGCCTTCTCTCTCCAGAGTCCTTCCTCATGCCAGGAGTGCCTTCTCAGCCAGGAGTGCCTTCTCTCGTGCAGGGTGCCTCTCTCATCCCAAGGAGTGCCTTCTCTCATGCCAGGAGGCCTTCCTTTTGCCGGAGTGCCTTCCTCATCCGGAGTCTTCTCTCTTGCCAGGAGTTGCCTTCTCTCGTGCCAGGAGTGCCTTCTCTCGTGCCAGGAGTGCCTTCTCTCATGCCAGGAGTGCCTTCTCTTGTGCCAGGAGTGCCTTCTCTCGTGCCAGGAGTGCCTTCTCTCGTGCCAGGAGTGCCTTCTCTCATGCCAGGAGTGCCTTCTCTCGTGCCAGGAGTGCCTTCTCTCATGCCATGAGTGCCTTCTCTACATGCCAGGAGTGCCTTCTCTCGTGCCAGGAGTGCCTTCTCTCGTGCCAGGAGTGCCTTCTCTGTTGCCAGAGTCCCTTCTCCATGCAGGGGCCTTCTCTGTGCCAGGAGTGCTTCTCTCATCCAGGATTTGCCTTCCTCATCCCGGAGTGCTTCTCTCATGCCAGGAGTGCCTTCTCTTGTGCCGGAGTGCCTTCTCTCGTGCCGGGAGTGCCTTCCCCTCGTGCCGGGAGTGCCTTCTCTTTGCAGGAGTGCCTTCTCTCGTGCTAGGAGTGCCTTCTCTATGCCGGAGTGCCTTCTTTTTGTGCCAGGAGGCCTTCTCTCGTGCCAGGAGTGCCTTTCTCTTGCCAGGAGTGCCTTCTCTCGTGCCAGGAGTGCCTTCTCTCGGCGGGAGTGCCTTCTCTCATGCCAGGAGTGCCTTCTTTTTTCCCAGGAGTCCCTTTCCTCATGCCAGAGTGCCTTCTCCATGCCAGGAGTGCCTTCCTTGTGCCAGAGGCCTTCTCTCGTGCCCGGGTGCCTTCTCTCATGCCAGGAGGGGCCTTTCTCTCATCCCAGGGTGCCTTCTCTCGTGCCAGGAGTGCCTTCTCTATGCCAGGAGTGCCTTCTCTCGTGCCAGGAGTCCTTCTCTCGTGCCAGGAGGAGTGCCTTCTCTGTGCCAGTGTGCCTTCTCTGTGCCAAGGAGTGCCTTCTCTTATCCCCGGGTGCCTCTTCTCGTCCCAGGAGTGCTTCTCTCGTGCCAGGAGTGCCTTTCTTCGTGCCAGGAGTGCTTCCTTAGCCAGGAGTGCCTTCTCTCAGGCCAGGAGTCCCTTTCTCGTGCCAGAGTGCTCTCTCGTGCTAGGAGTGTCTTCTCTCGTGCCAGAGTGCTTCTCTCTTTGCCAGGAGTGCCTTCTCTCATGCCGGAGTGCCTTCTCTCGTGCCAGGAGTCCCTTTTTCTCGTGCCAGGAGTCCCTTCTCTCATGCCAGGAGTGCCTTCTCTGTGCCAGGAGTGCCTTCTCTCGTGCTAGGATGCTCTCTCGTGCCAGGATTTTGCCTTCTCTCGTGCAGGAGGTGCCTCTCTCGTGCCAGGAGGGGCTTCTCTACCAGGAGTGCCTTCTTGTGCAGGTGCCTTCTCTGGCCAGGAGTGCCTTCTCTGCCAGGATGCCTTCTCTTAGCCGGAGTGCCTTTCTCTGTGCCAGGAGTGCCTTCTCTCATGCCAGGAGTGCCTTCTCTCGTGCCAGGAGTGCCTTCTCTCATGCCAGGAGTGCCTTCTCTCGTGCCAGGAGTGCCTTCTCTTGTGCCTTCTCTCGTGCCAGGAGTGCCTTCTCTTGTGCCAGGAGTGCCTTCTCTTGTGCCAGGAGTGCCTTTACTGAGCTTTCTTGCAAGAGTCGCAGCCCATATGTTTCAAGATTTTTCAAGAATCTGCAGAATCCCCATTCGGTTTATTCTTACGGTTACTTTAAAGAGACGGGCGCCAGTTTTCATAATGCATAATGTAATGAATAAATGAATATCTAGATAGGTACAAATGAACA
>NC_051409.1:3335304-3335818 GCF_015228065.2 Penaeus monodon | reverse complement strand
CAGCTTAAAACAAAATACGATTGAATAAGATCTAGTTTCAGAACAATAGTTTACATGCCAAGGTTTGAGGAAATTACTATAAACTTTTATTTTATTTCATACGTGGAATTGCAGACAACATACTTAGTTACAATTAGTTTCATACTTTAAGGAATAAAAAGCACTTTTTGAAATTATTTATAAAATTAATAATCAAAATCATCTACATGGCCTAATCATTATACGGTTAATGAATAGTTTATCAGTGAGCGAATAATGTTTAATAAAAGAAAATAGTAAAATCAATAAATCGATCAGTAAAAGACATACCTTTTGTAACAAAATGAATTTATATTTTCTCTTTAAGATAGGATACACAAGTTAATCAACAGTTAATTTAACAGTTTACGTAACTCAAATTTTTTTTGCTGCTGGAAACATGTTTTTCTATTTCTGTTTATACCGATGATATTATTATCATTATTGACAATGTGATTATTGTAATGCTTTAAACAATACTGATGGTAATATAAAA
>NC_051409.1:3334977-3335233 GCF_015228065.2 Penaeus monodon | reverse complement strand
CAAAAAATCACAAAGTATGTACTATAGGTTAAATCTCTTTGAAGGTATCGGGGGTATGGATACAGGACGATACTCTGATGTTAGGTAGAGGCCAGTAACACCCGTTGAAATGAGAATGGAGTTAGAAGGGTGTCCTGCAGTGAAACTGTATCATTGATAATATAGGAATCTAAATCCTACTAATAAGTCCTACAGCTCGACAGATTTCATAATGATTAACCTTTCGTGTGGGATGAATTACATACCATATCCACTG
>NC_051409.1:3334455-3334766 GCF_015228065.2 Penaeus monodon | reverse complement strand
TCCTCGATGGAAGAGCCCACGTGGAGCCGTCTGTGTAGACGTCATTTTACTAAGCAATGCTACAGTGAACATCACATCTTGCTGAGGCAGTGAGGGTTTAAGGATATGACTGATCTTTTCTTTAAACAGTTTTACTTCGTATTACTTTGCCTATTCGTCAAAAGATCAGCGCATTGATTTTCGGCGTGGGTTTCAAAATTTGCGGGACCATTAACATCACGATAACGAGATTTGGTATATTTTATGCCATACGAAGAGTTATCAAACAGTCCTTCGCTTTCGTGGCCGACATGATCAGCCACTGTATTTTT
>NC_051409.1:3334171-3334376 GCF_015228065.2 Penaeus monodon | reverse complement strand
GATAATGATCAAACTGGGGTAATAGAGAATAGTGTGCCATTGAACATTTTTAATGAACAAAAAAAAAAAAAGTCTTTCGAAACCGCATTTTTCTAAAACATTACTGAAATTTACTAAGTAAAACAATTAAAATTTTAATGTGCTTCGAATACCAATGTTGCTTTTAATCTGTAGATAAAAGTTCATTACTTATAGCAGACTTACG
>NC_051409.1:3332856-3332934 GCF_015228065.2 Penaeus monodon | reverse complement strand
GCACTATGAACTGATATACAATAAACTGTAATATTTATCACTGACGTTTATAGTAAACTGTAAAGATCTGAAAGATAA
>NC_051409.1:3330660-3330857 GCF_015228065.2 Penaeus monodon | reverse complement strand
TACACTGTTAGTACGCCTGCAGAAGCAGTCGCAATGTGGTTCTGTGCTCACATATCTACAGTAGACATGATCTCCCTTTGCCAGCTACAAGAGAAATGTCATGAGCAAAAACTACCTCTGTCCGTGGCCTTCATACGACCTGACAAAGGCGTTCGACCTCGTGAGACGGGACGGAAATGCGTAAAGTCCACATCAGA
>NC_051409.1:3329772-3329898 GCF_015228065.2 Penaeus monodon | reverse complement strand
CTAGTCTTATCTCTCCTCATCTCGCGCCATTTACAGTTTACTATAATAACAGATATAAACATGATTTATTAGATACACCGCGCAGGAAAAATAGGAAAAGTGATAGATGCGTACTGCTTGACTAAA
>NC_051409.1:3328424-3328572 GCF_015228065.2 Penaeus monodon | reverse complement strand
CATCCTGACGAAAAAAAAAGGTAAAGAGGTTATTATTAGGAGTCCGGAATCTTAAAAAAGAGGTAAAAAGGTCAGCTCGAAGCATGTTGATTCCAGCACACACACACACTCATTCACCCACTCTTTCTCTCTCTATCAAACAGTGGGA
>NC_051409.1:3328238-3328404 GCF_015228065.2 Penaeus monodon | reverse complement strand
GGGGGGAAACGCATCACACACACAGTTAGATAGATAGGTAAACATAGATAGGAAAACACAAACACACAAATCAACCTCTTCGTCAAAGGAGACAACCAAAGGACTCTCTTCCTTACACCTCATATCAGCATCGGAGGAAGTGGGTGACAAGGACCTCTTTATCCTC
>NC_051409.1:3327194-3328191 GCF_015228065.2 Penaeus monodon | reverse complement strand
GTCAGGATGCCTTGTACCTACCTCTTTACTTTGGTGTGTGTCAGGATACCTCGTGCTAACCTCTTTACTTCATTTATTAGAGACAGGATGTGTTGTACTATCTTTACCTTTTTTTGATACTTTGTAGTAATAACCCCTTTAACTCTTTTTTAGAGTCAGGATGCCTCATACTATCCTCATTACCTCTTATTTTTAGAGTCAAGATATTTCGTGCTAAACTCTTTGCTTCTTTTTTGTAGTCAAAATGTTTTGTGCTAAGCTCTTTACCTCTTTTTTAGAGTCAAGAGGCCTCATGCTAACCTCTTTGCCTCTTTTCTTTTAAGTGCCTCATGTTAACTCCTTTACTGCCCTTTTGGAGTCAGAATGCCTCATGCTAACCTCTTTGCCTCTTTATTAGAGTCAGGATCCCTCTTGCTAACCTCCTTACCTTTTTCAGTTAGGATGGCGCGTGATAACCTCTTTCTCTCTTTTTTGGAGTGAGCATGATAACAGTTATGTATTTTTGTGATACTTTGAATGCATTAGAATGATTAGATGACATGGTTGATTCTATATTTTATTGAGATTTATCCTTACAATGTATATACGTCTCCCACTTTGCTAAATATTTCACTGTTTACTGATATATCTTTATGTTTGCTAAAGAGGATTGGGCAAATATGGATAGGAAAGTAAGATGGAATTTCAATTTCATTTCATTGACTCTCGGTAAAGGCAGATCTATCATTGAAATTTGATATAGTTACCCATGAACGTAAAGCTCTAAAATGTGAAGGAAATGTTTCAGTCGAAACACAAGAGCTTTCAAGAAAAAAATCACCTGGAAATCGGTGTTTCCAAATCTGCCTTAAATAAGATGGAACTTCAATTTCATTTCATTGACTTTCGGTAGAGGCAGAGCTATTATTGAAGTTTGATATAGTTACCCATAAACGTAGAGCTCTAAAATGCGTTTTCTATGACACATGACATGAATGTGGCGGCATCGGCAGGACTA
>NC_051409.1:3326937-3327008 GCF_015228065.2 Penaeus monodon | reverse complement strand
TAACCTCCTTACTATCCTAAGTTATAGAAACTATGCCACGGACCCCCCCCCCCATCCCGAATAGCGACAAG
>NC_051409.1:3326249-3326864 GCF_015228065.2 Penaeus monodon | reverse complement strand
AATGAACGTCACTGAAATGTATAACGCAAGGGGCTGCGACTCAACCCCCGCCCTGGAAGACAAAGAATCCAACACGCATGCACAGCAGGATATGTATGCATGTTTGTACAGCATGAAAGAATCACAAGAATACTGGAATGTACCCCGGAGATACAGCATACTAACCTGTGACATAAAAAACAATAATATAATGAGTATAATGCAAGGTATTCCTGATGAAGAGTTGAGTCGACGGGTCGTGGCGGTGATATAGGATGATGGAGTGGAAGGATACATATATCAGGACGACGTATGGCAGTATCAGACACTAGATGGCAGTAATTATCCCATAGTCTGCACTGTGCCGCCATCTATTGAGTAAAAATGTAGCCGCGAGATCGAGTTTCCCTCCTTTGAAATCACGATTCACGGGGTCCACAGCAGTAATGGGACGGGCCTCCCGGCTCCTCCGCGGATGCCCATCCGTTGCCTCCGCGATGGCCGAGTGTGGAGGGCACCCATACTCTGTGTCACTAATTTCACGCGCGAGATAACCGTGAGCCGTGGCGCGAAACTGGTCTGTTATCGCCACGGCCTCCTCCGCAGGCAGAGGTTAGCACCTAACTACCTAAATTT
>NC_051409.1:3324631-3325156 GCF_015228065.2 Penaeus monodon | reverse complement strand
CACTTTCCCTCGTCTGGTGTATTTCCTCTCTTTTTTTCTCTCGTTCTTTCTTTCTTCCTTTCCTTTTTGAGAATCTTATCAAAAATATTAATCTGTTTCATATAATCAATGTGTCTTACATAATTTTTTTTTCTTTCCTTTTTTCCGTGATTGCGAGCTTTTATAATACCATACTCCTTTTTATGGCGAAAGAAACAATAAAAATAACTCGCATCATTTAGTGTCTCTGACTGTGGATTGCTTTTTTCATTTTGTGCGGAATATACCGAATGTGCATAAATATTCTTATATTTTCTATTCTGGGAATTTGCTTCTTTATCATGTTTCATGATTTCAGTCATTGTTTTTAACAGTTCTGTAATATCAAATTAAGAATGATATTAGTCTTGTTTTAAAATGGTTCTCTAGCCATTCCTTTATTTTTGGCATATGGGATACTTTTTTTTATTTTTTTATTCCCTTCTTTAAATTGCGTTACTGGAGAGCCTCTGGTGTCACATATAATTGCCAAATGTCATCAACTTT
>NC_051409.1:3324244-3324574 GCF_015228065.2 Penaeus monodon | reverse complement strand
TTCTATTTAATTATCGCACCCATGTGCCCTCCAAACTTGTAAAATATATATCTATTTTTTGTGAATACACTAGCTAATTCTGCTATTTTCCGACTTCATTACAGTTGACTCCCACTGAACAGCTAACACTTGAATGTTATTCGTCAGTACTAGCCTTGATTCATTTATAATTTCGCCCCAAACAAAGCACTCTCAATGCATTTAGCTTACTTGGAAAGTTTCAAAAGAGCGTTATACATGGTAGATCGAAATGCTTCAGTAAACTGATTTGTGTTAGGAAAATCCTCGCTGTCTCCGCGATTGCCGTATAGAAAGGCCCACAAGGTTATC
>NC_051409.1:3323541-3324194 GCF_015228065.2 Penaeus monodon | reverse complement strand
GCAGTATATATTAGGCTTCGGATCCACAAACCTTCACATACTTAAAAAAAAATTATCTTGATCTGGTGAACCACAAACATATCTTCGCCAAGTGTTGTATTATTACAGAAGTGTGACTTCTTTCTAACACAAATTCAGTTGTATCTACAAAAGAATTCTCCAAGTATCTAATGCAACTATCACATTAAGCGCTGCATCAACTGGTCTAGTCGATGGTTGTGCAGCCAAATTCACACATATCTCCAAAATGGCACTTTTTGTACTTTTTGAGAGAGAAAAATCAATTCCACTTCCGCAATTTGTCACTAACTGTAGTATGGCATTTAGAGGTTATTACGAAGTGTCTTCGAGGTGTGGAGCATTATACATTTAACATACTTTTGTCTTGTTAAGTTTGAAAAATGGATTATGTACAGATATGAATGTTTTACCGATTTTTGTTCACTCATTCATCACATATCTCAAAAGCAAATTACACTACAAAATACACATATATATAGGTGAAAACACACACACACAAGAAGCAAGCACAGATGTTTCAGTTAATGCCAAGGGTATTTTGAGATCATATAAAATCACTATGACAGCACATCTCTTCAGAGATATAAAGACTAAAAATACGATACAAGCATCTAAGATTTTGTCTTTCCACG
>NC_051409.1:3323066-3323195 GCF_015228065.2 Penaeus monodon | reverse complement strand
AGACTAATCTCTGCTCGACCCAACGCTCTTTTGATATGTCTTCAAACCATGCGAGTGCAACTTATGATCCCTTTCATTTCTCTAACCTCACTATTCTCTCATAAATATGTTAAGCTTTGTAAGATGTAT
>NC_051409.1:3314791-3315807 GCF_015228065.2 Penaeus monodon | reverse complement strand
GCCACCAGCCGAGGCCGTCCACCTCGACATTTTTGTCAGAGTCGAGTTCCTCGGAAGACGACGACACTGGGGATGAGCTAATCCCCAACGATGACTCAGCCTCGGACATTGATTATGAGGCCCAAGTGACGATGACTTAGACTTCGTCTCACACTCGTTGGACTCGACATTCGATAGTGATGAGCCTCTGTCCATCCACGTCAATAAAACATGGAACAGCAACGCTCCAGGGACCCCAGACTTTAGGTGGAGGAGGAGGGAGAATGTACCCAGAAAATACAGTTTTTCTGGTACACCTGGTGTCAAGGTTGACTTGGCCGAAGATTCGACTCCACTAGCAGTCTACAGGGAGTTCATCACTGACGAACTTATTGACTTCATAGTGGAAGAGACGAATAGGTATGTAGAGTTGATTCGCATAGCTTTTCTTTTATATACATTACTGCTATTATTCAGATACTCAAAGGTAATAAGTGTACCTACATCTCCTAATGCATTACATTTCCCTACTGACAGATTTGCGGAGGCGAACGAGACCGGACGAAGACGGCGATGGACCCCAATCACGAGTACCGAGCTCCATGTTTACCTTGGGCTCCGGCTGCTGATGGGGATAAATAAGAAACCTCGGCTGGCCTTTTACTGGTCGAGGAATCCAGGGGTGGCCATGCCAATTTTCCCGTCGACCATGCCTCGCGAGAGGTTTGAGCAGATTTCCCGCAACCTCCATTTTCAGAATAATGAGGGGCAACTTGAAGAGGATGATCGACTGTGGAAGCTGAGGGAAGTCATTACCATTCTTGGCGATCGATTTAGGAAGGTCTTCACCCCGGATAGGCATATATCGATTGACGAGTCATTGTGGAAATTTAGGGGTCGCCTAAGTTTCCGCACTTACAATCCGAGCAAGCGGGCAAGATTTGGCATAAAAGTTTATAAACTTTCAGCCAGTGACGGCCCGTGTGCGGGATACACTGCCGTTTTCAAGATATATACTGGCAAGGAGCAGGGGTCTC
>NC_051409.1:3313845-3314593 GCF_015228065.2 Penaeus monodon | reverse complement strand
GGGACGTGGACTCCCGTAGTTCTCCTACCGGCATGTTGGCGTTGTCCTGGATGGATGTAAAGCAGGTAAATATGCTTTCTACGGTCCACACATCACACACGGTGGAGGTTCTGCGCCGTGGAGGTTCGATGGTCTCCAAGCCAGAGTGCGTCGTTGCGTACAACGACGGAATGAAAGGAGTGGACTTGGGCGACCAGCTGGCTCAGTCATACCCTTCAGTGCGCAGGTCACTGAAATGGTATAAGAAGATTTTTTTTTATATTTATGACTTAGCTACTGTAAACAGCCACTCTGTTTACAAGTATTTAGGAAACAGGTGCGAACAAACAGATTTTCGCCTCGTCCTCGCCATGTCGATTATAAACAGTTTCCTCCCTGATATCGAGCCCTACAGTGCAAGAGGGCGCCCGTCAACGCTGCCTTCTCCTTCCAGGTTTCAGGGCAGGACTGCACATATTGTGAGGGAGACGCCTGGAAAGAAATACAGAAGATGCTTCCTCTGCTACAGGGCCGGAAGGAGGAAGATGACCAGAACTGTGTGTCCGGCATGCGAGGTGTCGCTATGCACCTACGGGTGCTTTGAAAAGTACCACTCGCAGAAACATTTGACATAAATAAAACAATAAAATGGTGATGGGTACAATTCTGTTTCTTGTTCTCCTTTCTGTAATTGAAAGAGGCAGCTAAGTCCAACTTCTGACCTCCTATATAACAAAACAGCAACTTTTATAATTCATAAATAAGCTAA
>NC_051409.1:3312312-3312449 GCF_015228065.2 Penaeus monodon | reverse complement strand
CTAGAGAACGAGATGGGAAAAATGCATAATTAACCCACGAAATGGCGAAACTGAAGAACGAGATGGAAAAATGCATAATTAGTCCACGAAGTGACGCAAACTGAAGTACTAGATAGGTAAAATGCATAATCAACCCA
>NC_051409.1:3311702-3311934 GCF_015228065.2 Penaeus monodon | reverse complement strand
TTGGCTACGTTTATCCCTATGGTATCTACAACGATGAACAACCAAATAACGTGAAAGTGAGCTGTCTCTCAGGTCTATCCGCGTGGCGACCGACCAGAGGAGAAAGGGAATGAGGTCGGGTGAGGTGAGGAAGCGAGCGAGCTATTAATGTGAGTAGAAATAAAGTATATGATGTCCGTGGTCAAGATAACGAAATCCGTCAGATAAGGAAAAGAACTGAAAGAGTAAGGAC
>NC_051409.1:3311379-3311509 GCF_015228065.2 Penaeus monodon | reverse complement strand
GTTCAGTTCACCTCCAGAAGTCTCCGAGTCACCGAGTCTTGCTTTGTCTTGAGGTCAAAGTCAGAGAGCGAGAAGCGTCTGTTTCCTGACACAATTGTTCCTTGCACTTTTACCCAGCATACACACACAC
>NC_051409.1:3310803-3310956 GCF_015228065.2 Penaeus monodon | reverse complement strand
AGATATTTCAGGCAAACAGCATGTATCTGTCAGAAAGCCCATTATTCATCCACGATATGTCCACTAAATCATGTTTATATCTAATGTTTTCGTAAAATATAGACAGCACGAGATGAGGAGAGATAAAACTAGAATTTGGTAATCGAAACTAAT
>NC_051409.1:3310081-3310187 GCF_015228065.2 Penaeus monodon | reverse complement strand
CAATATACTGTTCTTTTATTGCGAAAAAAACTATAAAAATAACACCCATTATTTAGTGTCTCTGACAGTGGGTTGTTTTTTTCATTCTTCGTGCTGAATATACCGA
>NC_051409.1:3309612-3309835 GCF_015228065.2 Penaeus monodon | reverse complement strand
ATTCCGCATGGCAAACCATATTAAAAATTCAACTTCGCAAAATGCTGTCCTTTTTTTCATTTATTTATTTTTCATATTGTTCTCTGCAGATCTGGAATTTCAACGAAATGAAGTTAAATACGTTGAAATGTAAGAGAAGTTTTGATAAAGCCTTGTTAAGTGGGAAATGCTTGTTTTGCTTTTAAAGACTTTGATCTTATACGTTAATGGCTAATAGGGACAA
>NC_051409.1:3309238-3309385 GCF_015228065.2 Penaeus monodon | reverse complement strand
CAGCAGCTCTTAAGTCAAAGAGTCAGACGACACAAGCAAGATCTGAGAGATTCAAATTACTATAGATAAGATAAATGAATTTGATGAACAAAAAAGAATATCATATGCTCAGTCAGATACTTTACTTCATCGACTGATCAGGATACG
>NC_051409.1:3308421-3308570 GCF_015228065.2 Penaeus monodon | reverse complement strand
TTTTTTGAGACAAAAAATTGCAGCTGAAAAGGATGAGATAACAAAGGGTATCCTCATGACCATCTTGGCGAGACTATATTGTAAAGACAGAATCACCGGTTTATATTTCAAGAGACTCCATGAGGAATTATTCCCTTCTTCCTTGGATA
>NC_051409.1:3308109-3308183 GCF_015228065.2 Penaeus monodon | reverse complement strand
TGAACGTCAGTGAAAAATCAAACACTCACCACCTAATTACCCCTACCTGGCCCCCCCCCCCCCGTTTTGTTACA
>NC_051409.1:3307775-3308070 GCF_015228065.2 Penaeus monodon | reverse complement strand
CCTTTCTTCCTCACCTCGTCTCGTTTACTTTGGGTATGACGGATATCATATGCCAGGCTGAGAGTGTGGTCGAGGCTATGCTCCTGCGTTGAAGAGTGCCGGAGGTTTTGGCATAGAAACAAATGGTAATTGGCCTGGATAAGAATCTAACTACTCCGGTTCGAAAAACACATGTATTTGTAACTGTCAGAATACACAAGTGCCATTTTTTTCCGACAGGTGTATCAATTAATTGGATGGGATTCTATGAAATGTACAATATCAGAACAGAAAAGGGAATCAAAACCCTCAAAAA
>NC_051409.1:3307467-3307539 GCF_015228065.2 Penaeus monodon | reverse complement strand
ATTCAGGGTGACCACCATTACCGCAAATCATACGAAGGCGACGCGAGAGCCATGACTTCGGCGTTGCTTCGG
>NC_051409.1:3307200-3307392 GCF_015228065.2 Penaeus monodon | reverse complement strand
CCAATATCTAGCTTCAGTGCAGATGTTATGGTAAAAAAAATAGTTACAGCTATTTCAATCCGAAGTCTAGACTTCATCGCATTCGCATGGTTTGCGGTAATTGCGGTAACTATGGATCTGACTTATAAGTTCAGGCTTCGTTCGTATAAAAGACAAACAGAACTTCACAGTCAAACAACTACATGCAATCTG
>NC_051409.1:3306742-3307127 GCF_015228065.2 Penaeus monodon | reverse complement strand
CATAAAAAAAATAATTCATGCGCTTTTCCCTCCCTCTCTGCAGGGGTTTATGAACTCGTTATGACGACTAATATAATTTCTAGCTATATCGGATATAATATGGTAACAATTATAATATTAGACAATTAGACGATATTCAACATACTTTTGAATATCTTGCCTAATCGTCATAAGTCTTATATGAGTAATGAACTCCTTATATCTACAGATTAAAAGCAATATTGGTATTCAAAGCAACATTTCCTATTTAACTGTTTTTCTCAGTAAAGTAAGTGATGTTTCAGATAATGTAGGTTCTTAAGTCACATGTCTATTGGAAGAATGTTTAGTCTTTGATAATGTTTACTAAAACACTATTCTCGGTTTATCCAGTTTAATCACCATT
>NC_051409.1:3306441-3306579 GCF_015228065.2 Penaeus monodon | reverse complement strand
TTGTTGGATTGATGAAACTACGTAACGTTCTATTCAGCCACGAAAGCGAAGGGCTATTTGATAAACCTCACCGTTTGGCATAGCATACACCATGTCTCGATTTTGAAACCCGCAAAGAGAAACAACGTAATGAGACTC
>NC_051409.1:3306282-3306395 GCF_015228065.2 Penaeus monodon | reverse complement strand
TCAGTCACTTCTTTCAACTTACTGTCACCTGGAAAATGTGAAGTTCACTGGAGTATTGTCTTGTGAAATGTGTCAACGCAGTTGTTTCCACAAGAGCTCAGCCACCAAGGAGA
>NC_051409.1:3305883-3306059 GCF_015228065.2 Penaeus monodon | reverse complement strand
ATCATTATAAGTTCTGTCGAGACGAAGGAATATTAGTAGGATTTAGATTCCTATGTTATCACTGATGCAGCTTGATTGGAGAAACCCATCTAACCTAAATAACATAACTCATTTTAAAGGGTGTTACTGCCTCTACATAACATCACAGGGTTATGTCACATACCTTGTGATTTTTT
>NC_051409.1:3305316-3305628 GCF_015228065.2 Penaeus monodon | reverse complement strand
AAACAAAACTACAGTGAACATTCAAGCGAGTGTGGGTTAAGCGATAGTTGTGGTGTCATGTGCTTTCTCGTGACTTGCAGGGCACTCTAGGTGTTGGGCAGGTTTATAGAGCTGTTGCAACATGCTTTGATTTATAGCTGATCACGAAGTGTCTGCAATGTCTGCCATGAAGGCAGGCATTCCAGGCATAAGAGAAGACACTCCTGGCATGAGACAAGCACTCCTGGCATAAACGAAGGCACTCCTGGCATGAGACAAGGCACTCCTGGCATAAAAGAAACGTTTCACAACGAATACAGCACCAGTAACGAT
>NC_051409.1:3303486-3303894 GCF_015228065.2 Penaeus monodon | reverse complement strand
TCCAGTAACAATAAACACCCTGAGAGCTCCGTCAGCTTTGGTGATATAGGAAGCCTGAATATTTTTTTTTTCCTTTTTACTTTACTTATTCTCTCCTACTTGTCTTTTTTCTCATCTATTTATTTTACTCTTCTTTCTCTTGTCTTTTTTTTCCTTTTTCTTCTCCTTTTTTTTTTACTTTCTCTCCTTCTTCGTCTTTTGCTTTTTCCTTGTCTTTTTTTTCTTCTTGGTCTTTTTCTTCATTCCTCTTCGCTTCGTCCTCATCCTTTCTTTCAATTTCGTTTTCACCAACATGCAATAAAGACTCGTGGGCTGAAATGAACACCATATTTTATCTTCCTTGTGTACAGGCCTTGTTTTTCTTCACCCCCACCCCCCCCACACACACAAAGCAATGTTTTTTGGCTT
>NC_051409.1:3303037-3303315 GCF_015228065.2 Penaeus monodon | reverse complement strand
GTATTGCATTATTAGTACTGCACACTGGACTTGGGATTTGCATTCCCGAATTAATATAAATTGATAAATCGATCCTATAAATTGATAACTGATAATAATGATAAATGACCAAATGAGTGATTCTCCTTAACACATCTTTATCATTAAACAAAAGATGATTAATCTTGCTAGAGAAACCGTGGCTTCTCTCGCAAAGAGGCCAAAGGGGAAGATATAGCCAAAGGAAAGATATTTTTGCTTGGTTCCTTATCTGAGAAAAATTATCGATATGGTAGGTC
>NC_051409.1:3302820-3302939 GCF_015228065.2 Penaeus monodon | reverse complement strand
GATGAGAGAAGAATGAATTGTGACTGTTCAATCATATCTATAAAACCAAGATGTCAAAACAGTTGTGTTATCTTTGCCTCCATTTTTTCTTTGTGTTTGTTATCTTCGTTAGTTTAATC
>NC_051409.1:3302028-3302108 GCF_015228065.2 Penaeus monodon | reverse complement strand
TGCATAAAGGCATTTACTTGAGAACATCGTAGTGTGGTTCTCATCTTTCATTAATATTTAGGCTAAGACGTTGTCGAATT
>NC_051409.1:3301060-3301860 GCF_015228065.2 Penaeus monodon | reverse complement strand
TACTGCGGATCCGATCTTTTTCAAAGATCTGCCGACCTAGTTAAAATCTCTCAGCTAAAAGAGAAACAATTTTCGTAAATGGCAAAGAAACAAGATATTCTGAAAGTTCACATTCCCTAATATTGTTGTAAATCGTTATATGCCTTTTATGCTGAACCCTTTTAAAATCGAACTTGGCTTAGTAACTCCCTCAGAACTACCATTGTAAACAAAAATGAATATGTTTGCGTCTTTCAAAACAACCTATTTATTCATAAGTATATTAATAGGCAAATTATGAGCTCTCAAACTGTAAAACATTTGGGTATAACATATATCGAAACGAAGGCATTTACGTTGTGGTTGAGCAAGATTCGAAAAAAACAATGTTTATGTTAGGGCCAAGGGATATATGAACGGAGATTATGGGTTCGCCAGGGCTGAAAGAGATCTGAAATAATGGAGAATTAAGGGTTACGGGATATCAAGTTAGGTGATTCGCTATGCCTGAAGATGATAGAAGGTGTAATGGAGAAAGTGCAGTGAAGGTTGTAACGCCTAGGGTGTAATTTCATTAGTTAATACTGGAATATATACACATACATACACCTACACTAGCTATTTTCCGTTTATATATCTATACCCAAATACGTTAATGGTGGTTGGCTAGTTCAGATGAATTCTCGATGATAACTGTTGCATGAGATACAAAGCGTTGGTGGTCATAATTATACTTGTATGGTTATGTTTTGTGTACGTGAGAAAATGTTGCTTTGCAGAGGATGAAGGACTTTTTATGACTTAACTCTGTTTACAGGCAG
>NC_051409.1:3300195-3301013 GCF_015228065.2 Penaeus monodon | reverse complement strand
TGATACGCGTGCCTCTATGTATGTGTTCTCGTATGCCCACATAACCTATTGTTAACTATCATGCACTTACCTCTAGTCAGCCATATACATCTTTTGTGGATATCTATATAGTATTGATGTATACTTTTCACTGCGTGTTTTTAGTGCCTCCTAGTTTCACCTTTTATTGTTTTGCATATGTAATGACCGCATATCCTTGTTTAAGCCTTGTTTATGCCTGATATTACATCCTCTCGCTACCACTGCATTGTGGAAGAAAAATACTTTTGCTCTTCAGCTGTATTCTTGGAATTTTTTATTTACTTAAGCAGCGACATATCTAAACTGATATATCACACTGCGGGCAGTTCTAGCTTAGAAAAAATAAAGTCTGCTAGTGAGTTACACCGACAGCAGTGATAGAAAAACTGTAAGCTGGGCTGTTAAATCATACACGGAAATTACCATCGGATAACTATGTACTGTCTGACGTCTGGTCTACTCTACTTTTTTTTAAGGAAATTACCATCTGATAATTATGTACTGTCTCACGTCTCGTCTACTCTTTTTTTTTAGTTATGGACAGTGCTATTCTTACAAACCCACATATCATTTTTTTATACTGTTAATTTCATGAGCCCACTTCCTTCAGATATCGTTGCAAATAAGAGAATTTAGCTTCAAGATCTGGTTTGAACCGACGGATGGTAATCAAGTTAAACAATACACATGCCCCGTTGGACACCCTTGGATGAAAGTCTCAGATTCCTAGATCAAGGTGGTCCAACTTCGACATCTTGGGCTACTTCTGTACTAAACGGTTACATGGAGGTCCGCTA
>NC_051409.1:3299675-3300109 GCF_015228065.2 Penaeus monodon | reverse complement strand
GTCGGGGGCCACAGACAATCAACCGGCGTCGTGGGTCTGTAGTTGGACCTCCCTGCCCTAGATGATACTAAGACAAGCTTTAAACTATAGCATATTATATGACGCCAAGATCTAGGCTTTTAGTTATCAGACTTTAGGACATACGCTGTAGTTTATAATATATTTATCTGTGTTAAATTTCTGAGGAACACATTATTAACCTTCCTTACTGAGGACTACGTTTGTGCTTTTGCCATTAATGATATTAGTGTAAAAAATATAGTGTTATCACATTTATCTTTCTTGATATTGATTCTCTCACATACAAAAAAGACTAGTAAGAAAGACACAATATCCATGTTATTAATTGAGAAGTGATTGTGACAAATTTTAAAATTTAATTTACTGGAGGAAGCATCATAAAAGATCACAATGAATTACATAGCACACTGAAA
>NC_051409.1:3298933-3299001 GCF_015228065.2 Penaeus monodon | reverse complement strand
AACATGTGTGTTCCCGTTTCTTGGTTAACACACTAGAAAAAATATAACCGCGGATTATATTCAGGTCT
>NC_051409.1:3298686-3298880 GCF_015228065.2 Penaeus monodon | reverse complement strand
TTCCCAGTATCATGACCTCTTTTCACCTCGGCAAAATGTAGTCATTTTTAACTGAATTAGAGAAAGTCGTTTATCTTTTGTAAACATTGTGATATGCAGATGTAAGTCAGCTTATTTGCTTATTTATCTTTTGTTAAGGATGAGGGGGGGGATGTCTAACAGTTACAAAAAATGACATTCTTTATCCTTAGTAT
>NC_051409.1:3298080-3298144 GCF_015228065.2 Penaeus monodon | reverse complement strand
TGAACTACACAAACAATGAGTAACTGGAAACAAAAGCACCAATCAAAAATAGGAAAATGGAAAG
>NC_051409.1:3297805-3298058 GCF_015228065.2 Penaeus monodon | reverse complement strand
GTGTCTGAATACAGGTGTCGGAACACCTCACGTAACTAAACATTTGTATAACGATATAGGTGTAATGTACAAATTCGAGATCACTCACTTTACCCCGACGTTTCGAAGAGGCAAGTCTGGCGGACGGGAGTGAGGGGGACGTCTGCTCTGTGTGAATGTGAGTTTAATCATTTCTGTTTTTTGGGGGGAAATGGATGGTCTGTTTTAACGTGCTTGTTTGTTTGTTTTTCTCTCTCTTTTGTCTGTCTTTCTT
>NC_051409.1:3296908-3297212 GCF_015228065.2 Penaeus monodon | reverse complement strand
AATTCAGACCGCATCTTCTATAATATCTAGCGTGAGTTGTAATTGTTCACTTAAATCATCAAATGAGCAGATTTCCATTGCATATACCTTATCCACTGTAGACAATGTAGCACTAGCAAATTTATCGTGATCCAGATTACCAAGGTTCTAAATCATGTGGAGCCTGACACGTAGGAACTAGGTATTAGATAAAACGCCAGAATTTCATCTAGTTCCTTTGAAAGTATGCCTGCGTGTGTGTATAATTATGGGAAGCCTCTGGCTTTTAGGTCTAACAAATGAAGAACAGACTCAGATTCAGATT
>NC_051409.1:3296505-3296641 GCF_015228065.2 Penaeus monodon | reverse complement strand
CGTAACATACTTTTTATAGAAGAAATTATACGAGATACCATAATTATGTACGTGCATTGAAGAAATCTAATTTCTGAAAGTAAGGCTTATCAATAACTAAAAAAAGAAAGTTTCGAAACTGCAGTGAAGGACAGTG
>NC_051409.1:3294971-3295087 GCF_015228065.2 Penaeus monodon | reverse complement strand
TGTTATTTATTGGTAGTGCATTATAGAATCTAAAAATTATATACCTGGAACGATTATATTCCTATACTTGTAAAATTATGTATGATTTATTTGTATCTGCTGTGTCCTTATTCCAT
>NC_051409.1:3292634-3292828 GCF_015228065.2 Penaeus monodon | reverse complement strand
CATGCATATACAAAGTGATGGGCATCAATACACAAAATTTTCTGAGGTGATACCGATGTATCAATATTTGAGAATTGGTTAAAGCATTTCCGGCACATCGATTCTTCGGAGACAGGTAAAGCGATATCGATATCAATGCATGCTTTGCAGCTACAGCATCGCCAGTAGTTTAGTGCAAGGAAATATCCAAACTA
>NC_051409.1:3291535-3292367 GCF_015228065.2 Penaeus monodon | reverse complement strand
ATTTCCTCTATAGTAATGTCATGCAGCCATGACGATTTGGGAAACATGAATTTCTCGTGCAGTTTGCTGATCTTGATGTTGGTGTAAAGCACGATGTCGAAAGCCACGAAGTCGTTAAGCGCTCTAAAAAAAAAATCGGTTGGTCCCATTATATCACGACTTGGTCCTCTGTCAGCAATGGGTCAGATGTACCCATCTTCAGTGATCTCACTGACATCCGTATCCTTCGCGACGTCAAAACACGTGAGGAAGACTCCACCCCTCCTTTGTACCTCCCCCACATTCTACTGATCACCCGCTCTTTGGGAAAACTCTAGCTCCTAGCTATCACCGGTCAAGTCTTGTAAATTATATTCTTCCTCGTTTCACTCCGCATCACTTTCACCGCATAGCACGTCTGTTATAATGTTTTTCAATGTCACTGTCCAATAATGACATTTAAACTTGGGGACATCCCGGCGTTGACTCCTCTCTTCACAAGATGCGCTGCTCCTGACTGCCGAGCCTGACATCGTTGATAATGATTTCGACGTCTTCCTCAAAATCGATGACCTCAGACCCAGTGTCAGAATCACTCAAATCGCTGTCGTCTTCATCCAGGAGCCGCAGAATCTCCCCTTCTGAGACGCTATGATTGTGTCCAAAATTCCCAAATTACATTTTTCAATTTTGCTTCCACAACTCATGCATTTCACAATTTTTTCTTAAGTCATCCGTGAGAATAATCACTACTCAATAATTTAACACAAAACACAAATGGAACTTCAGAGATGCCTAAATAATGCAAAAAAGCAAACCGGTTTCGATTATATCTTATCATGTATATCATAAT
>NC_051409.1:3290765-3291394 GCF_015228065.2 Penaeus monodon | reverse complement strand
CCGTAAATGGTGCTATTAGTGTATCTCGTACCCGCTGGTAATACTTTCTTTCTATTTCTCTCAGAGCGACGAGCTGCGTGCCATTCTCCTTGGCTGCTAAAAAAAAATGACGTTTTCAGGCTGCTGCTGAGACCAATCAGATGCATAATGGCGGGCGCATGTGTTAATTTCTTTTTCGTGATTGGTTCTTGGGTCAAATATGCCCAGGTGTGCCATTCTAGGGTTAATAAAGGTCTAATGATAATTATCATTGTTATTATCATTACCGTCAACTCGGTGTAACAGACTTGTTCTAGGGAGTGGACGGATGAAGCGAATTGTGCAATAATAAAGGATTCTTACCCTTATGTACCATATCTGTTATAGATAATATAGATGTTATAAACCAGGCAAATAATGTGTACTGAATAAATCAATACTATGATGCATATAATGAGAAGATTTTTTTCTCTCTCTTTCTTTCTTCTAAAGAGTTAGATCTACTCTCACTGAGCATTAACAATATGAAAGTGCTGGTGATTGGTGCTGTAGCGGTGTGCGTCTTGGCCGTCGCGAGGGCCCAATCGGCAGGCGGTCTTGAGGACTTGAACCTGCCCCTGAAAGGCAAGTAGGGAGCCAGTATATATACA
>NC_051409.1:3288559-3288801 GCF_015228065.2 Penaeus monodon | reverse complement strand
CCCTTCTGACTTTGATTTTCACAAATTCTAGATAAAATATGGTACGAGAATAACAACAACGCCAAGCGACCAGAAGTGAGTGGGTCGTATCCCAAGGGTGACACTTACAACTGGGACCGAAGGCCGTCTCTTGAGCCTCTACTGACGGCGGAGGACGAGAGGTGAGACACTACGGTTTGTAGGGAGATTTATGCCCGTGTGATTTGCTTACACAAAGGCAACGGGTGCAGTGGACATTAGCC
>NC_051409.1:3287232-3288193 GCF_015228065.2 Penaeus monodon | reverse complement strand
AATGGACGCTTGTTCTACCAATATCTCCGTCTCTCTCCATTGATTTATAGTAATTTACAACGATTCACTGCAGCAGAATCCTTTGTCCCCCCAACACGGATCATTTTTTATCGACAGAGAGAGCTTGGAATACGGTTTGGAAAAACTGAAGAAGCTCTTAGAACTGTTGGAGAAAATGAAGGAGCACGGCCTGGGTCTGTTGCCTGGAAGCGCAGCCTACGTTCACCAAAACAACTTCAAGAAGTCCCACCCTTTCTCAGCTAATGTGTCCCGGCAAAGCTATCTCTTCAGCGCAGCGACAGCTTATCTCAGCCAAAAGTAAACCCAGAGGAAGGAAGATGGAATTAGGACATAAACTCTAATTGTTACTTTATATATTTATTGTTCATTGTCATGAGCTTTTCCTTTTCCTTTTGTTTATTGTTTGTATTTAAATGTGTTTGTTGCCTATTAGGGATTATTTCCATAGAATAAGCATTCTATTTATATATCTCATGAGCTTCCATTGTTATTTTCTCATTTTCTTTGTTTGTTAATACCTAACCGTATTACCTTGCTGTATTCAGGTTGAAACTTGACCCCGAGTATGTGACCTTCGACCTTGCGTTCCAAGGTGACCTTATCACAACGAACGAGTTCTGCGATAAGGACATGATGAGGGAGGAACCTGCAGATTGCAAGGCCTTCAAGCACTACAGGTCCATCGACGGAACCTGCAACAACCTGGCCTTCCCGACCTGGGGCTCCACCTTCACGCCCCTCCGTCGGGTTACCCCTTCCTTCTACAGCGACGGTGAGGGGTTTCTGGGACTGGTTGATCACCTGCCCCTCTTTCCATCTCATTCTGTATGTATCTTTCTTTATGTCTCTCCCTCTCTTCCCCTCTCTCTCTCTCTATCTGAGAACCTTCCCCCTTCGAACCCTGCTTTCCTGCCTCTCTCTCTCTGTGTCTCCCCCCCCC
>NC_051409.1:3286892-3287199 GCF_015228065.2 Penaeus monodon | reverse complement strand
AGGACCTTTACCTCTCCCACTTCCTCTCTCTCCTACAATCCCTCCTTCTCTCCCTCCCTTTCCCTCCCCTCTCCATCTCTCTCACTGACCCTCCCCCTCCCCTCCCCCGCAGGAGTGAAGGAGTTCCGCCTGGCCAAGAACGGAGAGGAGCTTCCAAGCGCTCGTCTGGTGAGCTCCAAGGTCAACCTCAAGCGGAACGTCGAGTCGCCCTCGATCTCCGTCCTCCACATGACCTTCGGGCAGTTTCTCGACCACGACCTCGATTTCTCACCCTTGCACAAAAGTCAGAGCTCATGCCTTGAGGATG
>NC_051409.1:3285493-3285921 GCF_015228065.2 Penaeus monodon | reverse complement strand
CATAAAATGAGCTAAGCAGCATAATCAGAACAGAAAAGAAAGAAAATAGGCGATTCTTGTCATATAATAAGCCAAACAACATAACTAAAGGAAAAGAAAAGAAAAAGGTCGATTCTCATACCCTTTTCCTGGGGCAGGCGCTGACGGGAAGGATATCCCATGCTGCCCCGACATGCTTAATGGAGATGACTCGATGTTACATCCTGAGTGCGCGCCCATAGCCATCCCCGCCGACGACCCCTTCTATGCGCAGTTCAACCAGACGTGCATGGAGTTTGTGCGCTCGGTGGGGGACTCCAGCTGCGTGTGGGGTGAGGCTGGACCTATGGGTCTGTCTGTCTGTCTGAATAAATCAATAAATAAGCAAATGTGTAGATTCATACAGAAATGTTTACCTCCATTCCACCTCTCACTCCATCCTATCACAG
>NC_051409.1:3283632-3285453 GCF_015228065.2 Penaeus monodon | reverse complement strand
CACCAACCTCCTTTTTTCACTCCTTCTTCGTTTACGACTAACACCACCCTACCCTTGGAGGTCCTCGGGAGCAGCTCAACGAGAAGACATCCTACCTGGACGGCTCGGTCGTCTACGGCTTCGAGCAGGCCTTGGTCGATTCCTTGAGAGAGTTCAAGGACGGACTCCTCAAGTTCCAGGTGAGCGAGTGGGTATCGGGATCTGAAGTCAAAGGGTATCGGGTCCTACGTCTGAGGATATCTGGGTCTTAGGATAAAGGGTATTGTGGGTCTATGTTTATGGATATCAGGGTATTAGGTCAAAGGGTTTTGGGTCCTATGTCTAAGGATATTGAGGTTCTACGACCAATGGCATCGGGGTCTTAATTCAAAGGATATCGGGGTTCTATATCTATGGAGATCAGGATCTTGGGTTAAAGGATATTGCGGGCCTACATTGATGGATATCAGGGTATTAGATCAAAGAATATCGGGGTCCTTCATCTGAAGATATTGGGGCCCTATGTCTAAGGATATTGGGGATCTACGTCTAAGGATGTCAAGGTCTTGTACCTAGGGATATCAGGATCCTATATCTGATGATATTGGGGTTCTACATCTAAGGATTTTTGGGGTAATAGGTCTAAGGATTTCAGGTTCTCATATTTAAGGATATCATTGTAATTTAAGGATATGGGGGTCGTATGTTTAAGGAAAGTTTATTGTTGAATAGGATGGAATGACACTTTATATTGAATCAAGAGGATAAACATGTTTTATGATGAATAGATGTAGTATTACGTGTAACACTAAGAAGGTTTATAGAATTTGATGATGAGTAAATAGAGTGTTGTGCTTAACTAGGAATAGATGAGATCGCAGTCTTAATGATAAATGAATTTGGCATGAAGTTTGATGTTGAACAGAAGGGAAAATAAATGATGGAGAAAATGGACAGGAGCTTTGATTCTGAAGAGACATGATATAAGATTTAACTGTGATTAGAAGGAGTGTTAAGTTTGATCCTGAATACAAGTAAGTTTTAGTTTTATTAGTTTAATTGTGGTATAAACCCTTATGGTGAAACAGAGGGATGAAAATAAAGGTTAATGTATAGGTAAGATTTACATCCATACAGGATATACTGAAAAGCACGAATAGAAAGTTTGATAATGAATAAAAAGGAGTAAAGAGATTTATAAAGAGTAAAAGTGTTTTGATTTTGAATGAATAGGCTTGTTGTTCAGCAGAAATAAAGTTTAAAAATAATTTGATGAGATATATATTCTATTATAATGAAAAGATAAGACTGAAAAGAAAGGATTTTAGACATAAAGCTGAACAGAAATGATTTAAAACAATAATGAATAGGTGAGATATAAAGTATAATGTTGAACAGATGGAAGATTATATCTAGTGCTATTTAAAGTAGTATAAAGTTTAATGCTGAATAAAAGAGTTAAAAAATATATACACTGAATGAAATGTTTATAATGTTTGACGATGAATAGATGGAGTATAAAGTCATATGCTGAATTAAAGGAGCATGAAATTTAATGCTGAATAAAAGGAACATACTACCTAATGCTCAACAGGAAAAACGATGAGCTAATAAACCATCACCTTATTCCAAAATGCCCCCCAAAAGAAAAAGAAAATCTCGGAGTTTTACACAGTGTGCCTTTTCTCTTCCCTCAGCTCACGAAGGAGGGCGAGGAGCTCGTTCCCCCGAACACAGACATGACCAACGCGTGCAACAAGCAGGAGAAAGCAGATATGGGCCAGTTCTGCTTCAGGTCAGGTGAGTCTGGGCATAGGATTTACCGCTCCAGTTGTACTCGAG
>NC_051409.1:3283274-3283600 GCF_015228065.2 Penaeus monodon | reverse complement strand
ATGAAATCAGCAAATAAAATGATAAAAAAAAGGAAATCCTCGCCTTAACCGAGCAGTGTCTATAAGTGATCACTACCCCGCCCTTCGCCACACGCCCGCAGGAGACAGGAGGGTCAACGAACAGCCCTTGCTCGTGCTCCTCCACGTGGTGTGGGCGCGGCACCACAACCAGCTGGCGAAGGGGCTGAAGGAACTGAACTCTCGCTGGGACGACGAGAAGCTGTTTCAGGAGGCGCGGCGGATCCTGTCGGCGCAGTTGCAGCACGTCACCTACAACGAATACGTGTCTCTCATTTTCGGTGAGGCGAACCTGTGTTTTTATTTTC
>NC_051409.1:3282674-3282739 GCF_015228065.2 Penaeus monodon | reverse complement strand
AACAAATTCCTCAAGAATCTCGAAAAAGTGGAAGAGGACCGTAGAAATGGCCAAAAGAAATGTCC
>NC_051409.1:3282173-3282607 GCF_015228065.2 Penaeus monodon | reverse complement strand
CAAATTTCTGAGGTGGAAATAAATCCAAAACTTTAAGCTCTGAAAGGGACCCATAGAAAAAGGATTACCCCTAATCACTTCCTTGTTTCTTTTATTTACAAATGCCTTAAGGTAGAAATCTTTCCAGGAAGTTTAATTTCATGCTTTTGAAGTAAATCACAGAAAAAAAACAACAACTCTGAAAGACCTCTTTCTTTCTCTTTTCTATATTCCATTAAAAAGAACCACAAAAAAAGCAAAACAATATACCCCATTTTTTTCTTTACAACTTCCTTAGGTAAAAAACTCTCCAGCAAGTTCAACTTATTGCCTCTGAAGGGAAAAGCAAGAACGAACATCTATGACGAGACCGTGAGCGCCGCCATAAGTGATGCCTTTGCCGGCGCAGCCTTCCGGTTCGGTCACAGCCAGATCTCGGTGCGGGCCCGCGGGTG
>NC_051409.1:3281254-3281467 GCF_015228065.2 Penaeus monodon | reverse complement strand
CCCCCCCCCCTTTCTCGCCTCGCCTCCCCCCCTCTCAGGGCAGCATGGAGCGCATGGACAAGACGGGAGACGTTGCCTGCACCGAGATGTCCTCCGTGCTGATGAACCCTTTCGTTATCTACACCAAGGGCGCCGTGACTGAGCTGATCAGGGGCGAAGTGGCTCAGAACGCAGGAGGGGTCGACCCTTTCTTCACCCCGCAGGTAGGAGGCA
>NC_051409.1:3280418-3280871 GCF_015228065.2 Penaeus monodon | reverse complement strand
ATAAGATAAAGTAGGAAGGGAGGTACAGTAAATTCAGAAAAAGAGAGACTGAATAAAGTAGGAAGAAGAAAGATACAGTAAAGATTTGATAAAGGAGGAAGGAGAAGAAATTAGTAAATTAGGAAATAAAAAGATTTACAAAGGAAGGAGGGTGTATAGCCAAATTTAGAGGGAGAAAGATAAAATGAAGGAGAAATAAAAGAAAAAAGAAAAGGAGAAAGTTATAGTACTGGAAAAGGAGGAGAAGCGAATCGTGAAAATAAAAAAATGATAATGGTAATAATCATAAACGACTAACTAGGTAAAGTCCCTCACGCCAAAGTTAACCAACGGATTTCTGCAGCATCCAACCCTCTCTATACTTCTTTTATCCGCCTTGTGTTACTTCTCTCTCCCCTCCTTGGCCCTTTCGTTCGTCTCGCCTACTGAGAGACGCGGCTTCAAAATGGCAAA
>NC_051409.1:3278998-3279238 GCF_015228065.2 Penaeus monodon | reverse complement strand
CTCCCAGTCCGTATATACCTGTGGCCCTTTCCCCTCTCCCTCCTCCAGGTGACGGGGAAGCTGTTCCGAGGGGACATGCCCTTCGGGATGGACCTGGCGGCCATCAACATGCAGCGCGGGCGGGACCATGGCCTGGCGCCCTACAACCGCGTGCGGATGGCCTGCGGCTTGCCACTCATCACGAAGTTCAAGCAACTCCGAGGCGTGATGGACAAGGGCGTCGTGAAGAGTCTTAGGAGA
>NC_051409.1:3273692-3276807 GCF_015228065.2 Penaeus monodon | reverse complement strand
ACCAGACACGTAGACGACATCGACCTGTTCATCGGCGGGCTGGCGGAAACCCCGGTTAAAGGAGGCCTCGTCGGCCCCACCTTCGCCTGCATCCTCGCCGACCAGTTCCTCAGGCTCAAGGTTGGGGACAGGTACTGGTACGAGACGAATAACCCCGACACGCAGTTCGAGACAGGTGAGGTCTTCGGAGGTTTGGGGGAAAGTGTTCCCAAGATGTATGATTATCAAAAGAAGCTACACTATTTTCTGAAAGATCTCTTTACTGGATCTGAGGTTTCTTAATTCTTGGTTGGTTATTATTGGCTTGCCTGAATGTACAATAAACCGGGAAGTGGCCAGACGTTCGGGTGTGTATAATATTGGTTCTGACCAGGTTATTTAGGTTGTTTGTCCATATGTGGTCATGACGGGTTGCACTAGTACTGCTTACTCTTGTAGGTTTTGTTACATAGTTAAAGAACATGCTTTCATTAAATACAGAACACACTTCATTTGCACCGGATTCTAATCTCAGATCTACATTAAAATTGCCTGCAATTTATATTAAATCCTTTTCGGCATTAACTTTTGACAGAATTTCTCTTACCCTCTTTATAAAGATCCTGAAATTAGATTTTGGTCCATTCAATTATATTTCTTGATAAACAATTAAGCTCCATAAATAGTGCTTCTATTCAGAGGAAATTTCATTAAGGTCATTTCTAATGTGGGCAGAATGCTTGTTATGAACACATATTGCGAAGCCTCCTCTGGGTCTAGGCATGTTTTGATAAAAGCTTGTATATGATGGGAGATGATAAGGGTCTTCAATGTGGTTAATTTGGTTTCACACAAACAGACAACATCAGAGGAGCAAAGTGAAGAGACGGTGGTATTATTAAAGGTCAAATTTTAGCGGGATACATCTGATATTGAAACTGATGCTGCTGCGTGATGTAGTGCTATTTGAAAAATGTTCTGGAAATGGTATTTGTATTGAGGAGAAAGGCATCATTTTCACTACCAGTCTCGTATCTGTCATACATAGAAGTAAACTGATTGAAAATCATTCTGTCAAATATTTGGATATATGGATATATGGATTTGTAATTTCATGAGAACCTAAGAGGTTGTAAAATTCATAGTCAGATATACAGACAAAAGGTAAGTGGGATATGATTAGAAAGGTAGGTACAGACTTGAATGTTGAAACTGATGAGTCAGTGTGTCTGGTAGAAGTCTGTTGACTCTCTGCTTCGCTGCCTCGTCTCTAAGATGGACAGGACGCTTCCATGATTGGGGAAGGACCTGTGGCTCCCCCCAAGGGATGCTGCTTTGACATCATGGGCACGGCGCCGGTGTGCAGTGTCATGGTAGCAGCGTGGCAGCGTCGTGGTCGCGGATGGTTTCAGCTGACCTGCTACACAAGGCATCTGGGGCAGCATATGTGGTGGTAGGAATTAGAGAGAATGGACTTGCTGCAGACGGGTGTCGCGCATGTGCTGCATATTCATTGAGTCGTGGAGGATGGAGTCTCGGGAAGTGTGGCAGGAAAGGACAGGGTGTGTCGTGTATAGTTTGGATTTCGGCTTATTGCTCTTCTGTTTAATTACCAAGGTAATTAAAGTATAACAGCTTGCCTTGCTTTCTTGCTGTTATTAGCTGGTTCATCTGCCTTCCTTGCTTCGACCGAAGCGGGCACAAGTCCTTGTAGATGAAGGGGTTGTTCCTGCTAATCTACGGTGATTTTGGTGGCGTGTTCAAGTTGTCGATATACGAAGGAACTTGGATACGATATTCCTTGGCTTGTATTTTTCCTTTTTCCCGACGCGATGGGCCTTTCCATCTCGTCTGTGGTGTTGAATTTGCTTGCAGGATTCCCTGTACCTGTATCCGTGCCTGTTTCCATGTTTTGTTGGCGTCCTCGAGTAATCCACTAAACCTCAGCTTGTTGCATCGACTCTAGTTATAATTTTCTTCAGTTCTTTTGAAATTTCACTTACCTCATTTATAAAGAAAACTAGATATTGACGGGCGCTAGCGTTATCTTTGGCTGTTTTAGCTTCTTTCTTGACATCATCAAGTGCGTTTTGCGAGAAAGTGAGACTCTCCCACAAGTCAACGATGGTATTGGTTCAGATTTTCATCGGTTTGTCGATGATCTCCGAGAAGGACTTACGAGTCAGGGTGGTGGGAGGAGAGCGAGGGTGGTTTTAGTGGATGACCGCCGGTGGTTTCGGCCGAGGCATGGCGGCGTGATGTTGAGAAGCCAGGTGAGGTCTGGAGGTCGGGGGGGGGAAGCGGGCAGGTGTTGTTGTGACTCGTCTTCACGCACGGGACCAGGACGTCACTAAAAAAAAACACAAAAAAACTGCAGAGGTCTGTGGCATCTGCTTGACTTTATTCTCTTAAATTTATCACTATGTTTCATGCTCTTTCCGGTCATTCACTGGTACTCACGGACATAGAACAAAGACACCCAAAATCAACCTTGTCTCTCCTTTAAACATGTCCTATACCCTCCCCTTCTCGCCGCTCTTCTATACCTGTCTCTCACTATTATCTTCTATTCTCCCCTTAAACAGCGCAGCTCAAGGTTATTCGCAAAACGACCTTGGCAAGTAATCATGTGGCAGCGTCATTCCGAGCTGATGGAGGTACAGCTGTGGCCCTTCAAGTTGGTGTCCAGGAAAAACCCGATGGTGCCTTGTTCCTCCTTCAAGAAAATGAATCTGAAACCTTGGAAGGAATGAAAGAAGATCAATGGGAAGGATTAAGAAGAAGAATATTTATATATCTTGGAATTTACACTTCCTTTTAGACCGAGGCATGGAAACTTTTCACATTCCATTTTGCTTTCTTCTCTGTCAATCTATATCTGCTGTTTCTCTGTCTCTCTTCTTCTCTATCATCCTCTGTCCATCTTCTCTCTTGTATGAATTACTAATAAATTTGCCGATTTATTATTGTATGATTTATATCCTTTCAGTCCTTTGGACCTAGGCATTATACCCTCCTTTACAGTACTGTTTGCATAATAAGATATGAAGATTAGATTTATCGATAAACAAGTTTGGATGGCAATCTTGAATATACACCATTATGTGTCTGCCTATGTCCTTTTTTATACATATGA
>NC_051409.1:3273273-3273516 GCF_015228065.2 Penaeus monodon | reverse complement strand
GCATATCTACGTGTGTATCATCGTGTCATGTACGTCTTATCTGCATATACTTCATATTCATAATGCAACAAACAAATGCATCGTGTTGGATGTGGATTGGACAGACGAAAATAGGCGGCATGCTGTGTGGCGAGAAATCGACCGATGCATTATCGTTCATTTCTAGAAAAAAGGGCACGCTCGTGTTGGATTACTAAATCCTACAAGATACATAACGATCCCATAAGTGATGCTTGATTAAAC
>NC_051409.1:3271431-3272613 GCF_015228065.2 Penaeus monodon | reverse complement strand
AATGACTGGTTTCAGAACATAATCCTTCAAATATACAGAATATTTATATACAAGATTATATCACGGATACTTCTTTGTAAAAAAAAAAAAGTTATAGGGATCATGTTTAAGCCAAGGATTATACAAATCTTAATAAAATGAAATTAAGAGCATCAATCATTATGGAGAACATGATATCATATAAATTAAGGAAACTATGAAGTTAAATTTAGAAAATACTTTTGAATCCAAAATAACATCATCCAAAGAGTGTTATGTAATTTGACAAGAAACATTACAGGAATATGTAAAATATGAGTGAAATAGAGACAATAAAATAATGATAAAAAGGCAATCCTAGTTTTTATTAAATACAGTAAAACTCTATTGTAATGTACGACAAATGCATATTGAAAGAGTAAAAATCATATAAGGAAATTTATTTCGGTGGTAACATTGGTACTTTACAAGGAAAACTGATATAAATGGCATATTGATAAAAGATCAGATCCCAAGCATGATCAGTGCAAAAAGCCGGCTGATCAAAACCAATCATTTACTTTACATAACATTGTATTGTACAAGTTAAAAAATATGTTGACAATCTATAGATGCTCATGAATGAGTTGTAATGTAACATCATGATATACTAATCATAAAAATAAATTAAGAATAAAGGAAAACTAGGCAGCCACATCCCCCCGTCTTCGCGATTACAGAACAAAGATGCAACGACCTATTCAAAACTGAAAAAAAAGAATGAATAATGGGGAAACTATTTTCAGATTTCAGTGTCAAAGGGGGAAAGGTATTCAATAAGGCTTGGTTTCAATTTCCCTGATTCATAAACTTTCTCAAATGTTTAAATCCAAATCTGACTGGGAGGAGTCAAGAGTTACATAATTATTAGAGCAAAAAGGATCATCTTCCTGCAGAAAATGACTTGTAATTGAGAACATAGTTGGGATTGAAAATTTTAATTCCTTATTTCTATAAGAGAAACTAATATGTCCTTCCATATGCAAAAACAAATTGCGGGATGTTCTTCCTAAATAGATAGGATGGCATCTATCATACGAGAACTTTTACACAATGCGAGACATTTAGGGATTTTATCTTTAAACCTTATATAGTTACTATTAGTCATAGTAGCAGTGCAAATGATTTTGAACTTTACCATAATTACTGTGGATGATTCTAGGC
>NC_051409.1:3269332-3269502 GCF_015228065.2 Penaeus monodon | reverse complement strand
TCCTCACCCTTTCTACACTACCGAATCTATCTCCGCCGTAAATAAGAGCTAATTATGGCCCAGGAAGAGGATTAATTGCTCACCCTGGCCACACCCGTGACCAACGCTTGCTAATCCGGAGGTAAGACACCTGAGCTCCTGAGATGGACAGGAAATTCGGTTTTTTTAAT
>NC_051409.1:3268647-3268717 GCF_015228065.2 Penaeus monodon | reverse complement strand
CCACAATGATTTTATTTTTTTAAGGCGACATGAACGTTCTGAGAAAAGAGAAGAGATGAGAGTATCTACA
>NC_051409.1:3268513-3268586 GCF_015228065.2 Penaeus monodon | reverse complement strand
TCAGAGGAGGAGAGGAGATAATTGTGATGCTATATAGAGAGGTCAGGTCAGGTTTCTCCATCAGGAACGATTT
>NC_051409.1:3268083-3268418 GCF_015228065.2 Penaeus monodon | reverse complement strand
GATGACACGAAATTTCTGTCCATGACAAGATAAGACGACTCATTTATGATAAAATATAAATATTTAAATATGACAAAATGGAAGTATTTATAGACGAAATAAAGATAATTCTAAAAGACAAATTATGATTTTCATACGACAAAATGAAATGTATGTATATGAATATATTATAGAATGAAAATGTTTATGATGGAATAAAAATATCTATTCAAGACAAATGAAAGTTTAAAAATAAAAAAAATTGTTTATGACACAGGAAAATATTTATATGACAAAATACGAATATCTTCATGCGACAAAATAAGAAATATATATATGACAAAATAAAAATACAT
>NC_051409.1:3267752-3268014 GCF_015228065.2 Penaeus monodon | reverse complement strand
TAAGAATGTTGCAACGAAGATTATCATCACTAGGGAGACTCCAAGTAAGCTTAGTACTTTGGTCCATTTAATCAGAAAAAAACAGACGTTTCGGGCGTGCTTTCACCCATCTTCATTGCTATAACTATAAAATGTAGATAATAAATGCTTCAAATATTTATAATTCAAATAATGTAACAAACGCAACAAGATAATTATAATACAAACAAATAAATGACTGAATGTTATAGAATTTTATGGAATAGTGAGTAAGTGGAACGTT
>NC_051409.1:3267294-3267613 GCF_015228065.2 Penaeus monodon | reverse complement strand
TTTTTTTTACACTTTAATTTCAGAGCACATAGAGGGTATCGTGGTAAGTAAGGAAGCCATCTGAATATTTTGTATCACAAAATTGTATTCCTGATTTTCTCCCCAAGTTGCTTACAACAATATAAATGAAGAAAGACCTAAAGATTTAAGAAATGGTGAATTAAGCACATTACTAGCCATGAAATAAACAAAATTCCATGGAAAATAAAGGCTGTGCAACAAGGAGTCAGATAAAGAGATAGATAGGGAAATTCATGCCAGTAACGTCACATGATGACAAGAATACAAATGATGATGATTCAATTACAAGCACATTAGC
>NC_051409.1:3266808-3267107 GCF_015228065.2 Penaeus monodon | reverse complement strand
GGTACCGGAAACAAAAAACGATCATATCTCTTGCTGGAAATGTATCGCTTCCGGGTGCTATGCTAATGAGAGGCACATCAGCACAAAGACATTATGCAAATGATCCCGATTGAGCTGCCTTTTTGTGTCTGATTTCAAACAGAGCGAGAATATGTCTCGACGATCAGTGCTTAGTCGAAAGAGGGGGATGGGGGGGAGGATTTTAAATAATTTCGTTTTTGTATTAGGTGTGCTTACATGTCTGCCGGTTTGCCTGTTCCTTTTTTCCTTGTATTTTCTTAAAGGTTTGATTAGCTGCT
>NC_051409.1:3266477-3266666 GCF_015228065.2 Penaeus monodon | reverse complement strand
ATTTCTTTATTTTCCTTTATATTCCACTCATTCAAGTTTCGTTCTTAGTTGCTGCCTACATCATACAGTATAAATAATAACAAGTAACAGTCCACATTATCTCTTATCTAGGGATTTGTACAGGTCATGCTTTTATATGTTTTATTTGCCCTGGATCTATCTCCATCCCTTTATAGGAATCCTTCTACA
>NC_051409.1:3263743-3263943 GCF_015228065.2 Penaeus monodon | reverse complement strand
TAACAAGAAAAGAAGCATCCTACTTTATGATTATTATAGAATCTAAAATCATGTAATTTGAATAATAAATCAAAAGTGATATCTGGCTGGTTTCTGTAATTAGCATTTTTTCTGCATCATGATTTACTTGTTAAATGATAATAAAATCCACTTGTGACTCTTTAGATCATATAATTTTTACCATTGTAATTATCATTCAA
>NC_051409.1:3263369-3263468 GCF_015228065.2 Penaeus monodon | reverse complement strand
TAATTATTCAAGGTTTAATCTTAATGATTTGTTTCCTTTGATTTATGGCTGCCCAGCCTACTGAAAAATTAACAAGCAGCCTCCACTGGCGCGGCATTT
>NC_051409.1:3262995-3263176 GCF_015228065.2 Penaeus monodon | reverse complement strand
TTCTTTTTTCTGTAAATGTTCATATTTATGTGTGTCATTCCAGCATATTTGATTTCTCCCTTTAAGAAAAACCATGTCTGCATACATTTGGATTTATTTTTTGAATATGAAATTCAGTGATGTCGACATCGCTCCTTTGCGCTCAAGTGAATGCAAGTTCACTTATGTCATTTGGTATTAG
>NC_051409.1:3262486-3262768 GCF_015228065.2 Penaeus monodon | reverse complement strand
CTGGATACCGCCCCAGCATCTTTCTGGGAGGACTGCGACGTGGCGGCGAAAGGACGAGGCGCAAGGCGGGCTAGGTGCAGCCTCACCCGGGCGCTCAGTGAATGCGCTCGCTTGTCTGCAGAAGGACCAGTGGAGCATCGCAGGATCCTCCCACACATCCGTATTCCTCTTTCATAACCTCAGGTCATCGGCTAAGCCTGGGCCAACGGGACCGCGGTAACCAACCCCGGTTTCCAAGACAGGACCAGGCGCAGTACGTGCTGGAAACAGATGTATTGCTCA
>NC_051409.1:3260344-3260597 GCF_015228065.2 Penaeus monodon | reverse complement strand
AGCTCAGCCTCTCCTCTGGTGTTGAAGGCGCCTTTATGGTCAGACAAACACCGAGGCTGATGAACTGTGAAGTGAAATCTTTTCGAGAATTGCGTTCCCTTGAGACAACGAGCGAAAACTGGATAGCTGGAGCAGAAATCCCTTCGTTTTGCAAAATTCAAAAATCATGCATTTCTCGCTGTTAAACTTGGAGGGTCGTGTGTGTGTAATATTATTAATGTCTTTATCATTTATTTTGTTGGAATAAAAGTGC
>NC_051409.1:3259665-3259847 GCF_015228065.2 Penaeus monodon | reverse complement strand
TTGGATATAAGAAAGGAAGTAAACGATGAAAAAATAATTGAAAGCAATAACCACTCGTGAAAAAAGAAAGAAGCTGAAAACATTTGCTAAATAAATAAAACGAAAAGGAAAAGACAAAACGATAGAAAAAAATATTGGAAAAAATAGTAAGGTAAAAGAAAGAAAGAAAAAAAAAGTAAATA
>NC_051409.1:3258389-3259586 GCF_015228065.2 Penaeus monodon | reverse complement strand
AAGAAAAAAAGCAATAAAGAAAAAGAACGACAAAAAGATAAGAAAAAAGGTAAAAACTAAAAAAAAGCCTGTAATAGTATTAAGTGTAATTGGTTCGGAGTCGGATGCTGGCGGCCGGATGAGCGGGAGCGGAATGGCGGCCGTAAAAAGGGTCGAGAGGAAGTTAGAGGCTATTTGCGAAAGTGGTCTGGGAGGGGGAGGGAGGAGGGGGGTGGAGGTGGGTAGAGGGAGAGGGAGGGGGTAAGAGAGGGTGGGGGAGGGAAAGGGAGAGAGGGAGAGGGTGGGGGAGGGAGAGGGAGAGGGAGAGGGTGGGGGAGGGAGAGGGAGAGGGGAGGGGGTGGGGGAGGGAGAGGGAGAGACGGAGAGGGCGGGGGAAAGAGAGGGAGAAGGGAGAGCGGGGGGGGGGATGGAGAGGGAGAAGGGAGGCTAGGATAGAAGGTAGGAGAGGGAGAGGAGAGGGTGGGGGAAGTAGAGAGAGAGGGAGAGGAGAGAGTGGGGGAAGTAGAGAGAGAGGGAGAGGAGAGAGTGGGGGAAGTAGAGAGAGAGGGAGAGGAGAGTGTGGGGGAAGTAGAGAGAGAGGGAGAGGAGAGAGTGGGGGAAGTAGAGAGAGAGGGAGAGGAGAGAGTGGGGGAAGTAGAGAGAGAGGGAGAGGAGAGAGTGGGGGAAGTAGAGAGAGAGGGAGAGGAGAGTGTGGGGAAGTAGAGAGAGAGGGAGAGGAGAGGGTGGGGGAAATAGAGAGAGAGGGAGAGGAGAGAGTGGGGGAAGTAGAGAGGTGGGGAAAATAGAGAGAGAGGGAGAGGAGAGGGTGGGGAAAATAGAGAGAGAGGGAGAGGAGAGACTAAGATAAGAAACTGGGAGGGGGGGGGTTAAGAAAGGGAGGTGGAAGGGAGAGGGTGAAGGAAGAAGAGGAGGCTGGGGCGAGGAAGAAGGAGGAAAGAAGGAAGAAGTTAGGAGGTGAAAGCTTAGCTAACAGAGCTTGGGAAGACACGCCATAAACAAACAAACAAAAAAGAGAAGAGATATTCCCTTTTTTATCTATCATTTTCTTATCTTTTGAAATTATTTAAAACCTTTCCTCCTTTTTTTCCTTTTCTCTATTTAATTTTTACTGCATTTTCGAGTCTTCTGCCCTTTCATTCGCCGGTGAAATCGGACAATTCACCTTCTTCAAAAGATTCTTTCAAATATTTCCCGTCA
>NC_051409.1:3257241-3257450 GCF_015228065.2 Penaeus monodon | reverse complement strand
GCATCGCGCGGGGATCATCAACTCCCCTTCATCTTTACATTGGTACCATCCACTGGGATTACACGTCCCCCATTATCATTACATTAGTGGCATCGCGCTGGGATTACACGTCCCCTTCATTACATTAGTGGCACCCTGTGGGATCATCAACTCCCATTATCTTTACATTGGTGCCAGCCATTGGGATCCACACTCCCCCGTACTATTAC
>NC_051409.1:3256955-3257124 GCF_015228065.2 Penaeus monodon | reverse complement strand
AGGAGAATTCGAAAAATATTTGAAACTCATTTACGAGCAGATTTCTTTTCCAAATGAAAGAAAGGCAAGCAACCACACAACGAAACATGGCGATTGCCACCGTAGAGTTTGTCACCCTCATAGTGATGGACAGATCCGTTGAACTAAAGAGACACGTTTCCCCCCCCCC
>NC_051409.1:3256739-3256916 GCF_015228065.2 Penaeus monodon | reverse complement strand
AGAGCTATTACACCTTCGTATTTTTTGTAATAATAGCAAGTCAGGTAGGCAAAATGGGCAATGAAAATAAATGAACCGATGAGTAAAACAGAGTAATGAATAAAAAGAAAGGTTATAATACCGAAATTAAATTAGCCATATGTCACAAACTGTATGCTGTCTGGCGGTCCAAGGTCC
>NC_051409.1:3256449-3256680 GCF_015228065.2 Penaeus monodon | reverse complement strand
CATTTAAGAAGCAACTCCTCCATTCTCTCTCTCCTAAAACAAGTAGAGTAGAGACGCATAAGCTATCGTACTGTATCATCCCACAGGTCAGACAATTCGTTCTTCACACGATATGTTCCCCAAAGGTTAGCTTGGGTATGGGATTAGGGGTTTTAATAGTCGTTGGTTTCATGGTATGAGTATGTGACAACGAATGCCACTTTGCGTTGTCATCAAGATAAAATAACTCTC
>NC_051409.1:3255822-3255948 GCF_015228065.2 Penaeus monodon | reverse complement strand
AATTAAAAATTATCGTTGTAGCACTATGAACGACACAAAACTCATTTGGCATGAATAATATCAAAGGAAAGGCCGAACCATTTTGAATCCAACTGTAGAATTTTATGATATAACACACACACACAA
>NC_051409.1:3255398-3255713 GCF_015228065.2 Penaeus monodon | reverse complement strand
ATTTACCGGTAATTTATTCACCAAAAAATTCATCTAATGAAAATTAAGCTACTGAGAGTCGTCTCATTAGAAATCTTTTTTATTTCGTTTATTTTATGTGATTGAGTTAATGCGTAACGAATTTCAATTCTCCATTAACCTCTCTATTTGACAGTTTCGAGCGCCACGATTTTTTTACATTAACCCTTCAATTAACTTTCCTCTTTCCCTCGTCTTTGCATCGCCCTCTTCCTCGCCCCTCGTCCCTTTCCCATTGCAATGCAACTGAGGTTCCTTGAAGCCTTATATATGCTCGTGACAAAATGAACTACAATG